>NC_134701.1:206378600-206463600 GCF_043290135.1 Rhipicephalus microplus | reverse complement strand
TACGAACACGCGAAAGATGCGGTTGCCAGAACTCTCTACGGAGATCCTCCTCTCGCGATTGCGGAGAATATACAACGTCGGGAAAGTGGGCGATGGCAGCGAAGAGAGGATAGATAAAACAAACTAAAAAAGAAGAAAAAAAACGGCAGATAAGGACAACGCGAACGAAGATAAGCGCGAAAGAAGAAATGACGTCGCCGTGTTTAGAGACGGGCTCAAATTACACGCGACGTAACGGCGACGTCATCCTTCACTCAGACCGAGGAGGCGCGCGCCGAGGCATCCCTTCCCCATCGAGAACGCCTCCTCCACTGCGCCAGTCAGCACTGTGTTTTTTTTTTTCTTTCATATTTTTCTTCATTACTCTCGCTTATTTTTTGGCGTGGGTTCGGGCCGTGGCTGGCCGTTTACCTCAGGCGCGCTGGTGTTGCGCTCTCGTTGCCCTTTTGTTCACTGCCTCTTATCCATGCGTCGATGTCGTGAAAGAGGGCGCGCACTCTGTGGGTATACGTATACTTGCGGCATGGTGGCACCTCCTCAGACACGGTCGGCGATAGCGTGCCTCTTGCATTTGTCCCACGGTTTAACGGGCATCCGAGGGGTTTACTTAGCTGTAGCATGCCAGTAAATGCAATCCATGTATGCGCATAATAATAATAATAATAATAATAATAATAATAATAATAATAATAATAATAATAATAATAATAATAATAATAATAATAATAATAATAATAATAATAATAATAATAATAATAATAATAATAACGCCAGGCCTGCGCGGGAGGCACAGCACAGCGAAAGCTAAAAGAGCAGCCTTTCAGAGCCTTTTCTAAACACTCATTGGATAACTGCTGCAAGCACACTTGCTTCATACCCACTACTGCATTATTAATAAAATTTTTAGGGTATTAGGCTGGCATTCGCTATGCTATTTTTCGTCATTCTTCTGAGAAGCGTGGTATCCGCAAAACTATTGCGAGAAATTTTGTCCCAATTCTTCATGCAGTGGCTGACGATGATGAGAATTATTATGCCTGAAATGGGTACGTGCCACAGTTAATAGCTGAACAAAAACAAGCTTTTGTGATGGGTTGGGGCATTGGACGACCCACTCGTTACGCTATTCGCATTGCGCGACGAATGCTTGTTATTTCGCTGTTTTAAAACGCTTTATAAGTCGTATTAACGTGATTGCTTTCCCGACATTAAGCCTGCCTATAAGGCAAGTTTGCCAACAAGTCCCAAGCGCCGGCGTGACTCAATGATAGACTACTGGGCTGGCACTCAGCGGACCAGGGTTCGAGCCCCACTGTGTCATTGGTACAAGGTTTTTTTTTTTTTGCTAATTTCACGTTATGTGGTTATACGGTGTTGTGCCACAGACATGTTCCTCGTTCGGGAGCACGTCTGACGAGATCGAGCCCTGTTCCGACGAACTGTCTACCCCCCTCCCAGCGCCGCCTTCCGTGCAGAAGAACCGTGCAGTTCCGGGGATAACGTCGCTTCCTCCGCCGAACCACTTTGCAGTTTCGGGTATGGCTACGTCTCCCCCTCCGAGCCGGAGAACTGGTCTGAGAGAATGGACCAAAGACGCTATTTAAGGCCGAGCCGGCCCCATGTTAAGAGATTTTGCCCCAGCCGACGTTGTCATGCTGGCCGGCTCTGTACAAACGACAACCTGCTACAGTAAACGCTACTTTTGTTGCTGTTTTCAAAACGGATTGCCTCCCTGTTTCGCCTTCGGGCTAAGGCTTCAGCGAAGTCCGCTCGACGGCTTGCCGCTCTTCGCCACCGCTACCATCGCGACAGAGCGAAATTCATAACAGTGGTTGACAGCTTCGGGATACGATATCCTACGTTTGGCACGCCGGATCAGACCCCTGGAAGCTCGAGCACGACCGACCTGATATCAGCGTTTGGATGCGCTGGTATACGCTACCCTGTTCTCATCGTTCGGCAAGCTGGGACAAGCAACCCCGGATCTCAACATTGGCAAGTTGGACCGGATCCCTAAAGGCCTGATACTGTTCGACGGCAGCCACGAGTTGGACCATCGTCGGCTACTTTGGTTGGGTGAGTGCCCAACGTTTACTGTTCATTTCGCCAGACCTCTCTAGCACAGGCAGATGTTAGGAGGGCGTTTTGTGTTTTGTTGGTTGTAATTTATTATTCACGTGCTCTAGACCGTGAGATTAGCTTTAGAGTACGGTGAATATCAATAGCAGAGCATCACAAGAAACGAGATCGCGATTGAGCAGTACCTTGTGGAGGACCTCCTCGAAATTTGTCGAGCCATGGGGATTTCCACCGGGTCCGCTAAAACAAGGGAAGCGATTCTCGAGGGGATGCGGGCAGAGAATGTGACGGCCGAGGAAGCTGACGAGTTTTGGGAGCTCGTTTGTGAGCAAAAGCAGAAGGCCGAGAAAAGCCGCGAAGAGCTCGAAGCTCAAAGGCACGAACAATGGAAGGCCGAAGAAGCTCAAAGGCACGAACAATGGAAGGCCGAGGAGTGCCGAAAAAGGAGAGAGCATGCTCTCAAAATGAGAAAGCTTGATCTTAAAATTCAAGCACTTAAGTGGGAGCGAGCGAAACAGCAGCTCCACAACTTTCAGACAGGCGAAAGCATCGTGCATTTTCTTGATGAGTTTGAAGTTGTTTGCAGTAATGTGGGTGTTAGCCGCGACCTTTTGGTGGAGAAGCTCGCCACGTTGTTGCCGCGCAAGATCGCGCATGTATTGAATTGTTTACCCCCCGAAAAATCAGGAGATTTTAGTCAGGCTAGATATGCTTTGATTAAATATTTTTTTATTTCAAGTCTTGCTGGAAGTCAGAGCGATAGTAACAGCGCTGAAGCAGGTGGTAAGGCGCTAAAGGTAGACGCCCGCCGAAAAGAGCGAGAGGACGAGGCGCGTCATAGAGCGCTGGAGGACGACGCGCGCAGTAAAGCGATGGAGGCCCGTCGCACAGCGCTTCGGGATGAGGAAAGTAGCGAGGCATCTGACGTTGAGGCCCGTCACAAGGTGCAAGACACCGAAGTGCGTCAGAGAGATCCGGGCACTGAGGAGCCTCACGAAGAGTTAAGGGCAGAGGCCCATCGGAAACCTCGAGACGCAGAGGCGCATCGTAAAGCGATAGAGATAGGGCCGCTTGGGCGAGCACGTGATCAGGATGAATTGCGTCAAAAAGAGCAGGAGGCTGACTACAAAGGCCTGTGAACACGGATTATCCAGGAAAGAGAGAGGGAACCCTTACAAACAAGAGAGACACCTTCAATCGAGTTGATTGGCTTTAAAGGCATCGGAAATCCCGTTCTGTCGCAAGCAGAGACAGCTAGCAACGGGCCCGAGGAAAAGCTAGCAAACCTATCTGGAGCTTTGACTCCACAAACTGAACGCAGCATACTTGCGAATAAGAATACCAGTGCTGTGAGCACGACGATCAGCTCTGTTGAGAAGAGTTGCCGGCGAGAACATAAGGCAAAGTTGAAGAACGCCAAACGCGTGAAAGTGGCTAAACGCCATGGCTCTCGAGGTGCCATGCTCAATGTCAGGGCTGAGGTCGGGACAAAGCTCAATAAAAGAAAGTTGAAGTTCAGGCCGCTGCTGAGATCTAGATCAAACGCGAAGCTCGTCGCGAAGAAAGGAACTTCAATAAAATTCCGAAGCCAAAATCTCCGTTTCCTGTCATCTCCAGAGCAGACGCCTAACAATGACCACAAAGATAAGTTGGTTAAGCCGCATACAGTTTTGGCAGAACCTGTCGAAGGCAGCGCACTTGTTAATAAGTGTGTCGGGGCTTCCAGCGTTCCTAGCCATTCGAAAAGGAAAAGGCCTCGGCAAAAGCGTAGCGCGGAAGAGACGAGAAGCGTCAAACATGTTAAAGCAGTTGTTAAGTGCCGTGACGTCTTCATTCGAGACGCCAGGTTCAGGGCTACGCGTAGGATCGCGAAAGGGCTCTATAGGAAATGTTTGAGGCTCATACCATCACTGAGATCGAGGTTAGGCGGGAAGCACGTGAAGAAAGACCGAATTTCAGGGAAATTCGAACGCCGAGATCCCCGCCTGGTCTTATTCTTTTCACTTCCGCGTAGATGCAAGCAAGTGGGGAAACGTTGGGAGCGCTTGAGCGGTAACACGAGCGGTTGTTCTCCACCATGGCGAAGGGGTCGTTTGTCGAACGGGCGGCGTAAACGATGCAGTACAGGTGCCTTCTTGTTCAAGTTAAGCGGCTGTACGTCAAAAGTTGCTGCTACTGAGTTCAGCGAACAAGTTCTTTCGTCGTCCTTTTGTCCAGACCGCAGCCCACGAAAGCTATGGAGTGCGCGACTTCCCAGAGTTCGTCTGAGAGTGCCACCTTGCTGATACCAAGAGTGTATATTTTTGTATTTATATTTGAGAATAACTTTTTCTAGTTTTGTCGTCTGACAATGAGCAAGGAATGGTTCTAAATTTTTGTAAGTTTTACTTGCCTTGTCATCGCAGAAGCTCACATTAATATGTTTGTTTGATTAAATTTGTTTTCATAATATTTCAAAGGTAACACTTGGTGTGCTTTATTTTAACAGAGAAGGCATAGTAAAAGCCCCTGTTTCAGATACCTTCTATGTTTTGCATTACGTGTTATTATGCACGTCAGTGTAGGTTGACTTTGTTTTGTTTAACGTGCGCAAGTTTGATTTTCATTGTTATTTTCTTTCTTTTCAAGCGTGTTTTATTTTGTTGGGATGCTCATTGGCTGAGCACCTTGAGTTAGGGCTTATCGAATGACTTTGTTTTGGTTAGCGGTCTGAAGCTTGCAAGAGACGCCAATGTGCGTGATTCGGGTGTTCTTGGTATTCTAAATTGTAGATTCAGGGCCAAATTGAGTTAACCTCGGCAGCTTCGATCGTCCCTAATCTGCCCGGGTCACAATCGAGAATCGCTCACGAAAAAAAAAATTCTGTTTGGTTTAGCGGTGTCATGCACTGACACTTAGCTAAAGGTGTGTCCGCATAATGTATTCCTCCCGAGATTCATTGCTCGTGATGCTATTTGTTAGCCCAGCGTAATCTCGAGGAAACAGTTGGTTTCTGCTGGTCTGGCGACTTGATCAGCATTTGGAGGGTGCTTGCTTTGGCCAGAGTGTTTCGGCTTTGTGTTCGACTCCGTCGTTCCAGTGAACCTCTGCAGGCCTATGGAAGTCTCAACGGGCGGAGAGAGCGGAACGGCTACCGACGGTCAACCAGCATCCCTCCTTCGGAGCCGCGCTGACGGCTCAAAACTCCGGATGCATTGTCTGGCGGCGGGGGTGCTGTTGTGCCACAGACATGTTCCTCGTTCGGGAGCACGTCTGACGAAATCGAGCCCTGTTCCGACGAACTGTCTACCCCCCTCCCAGCGCCGCCTTCCGTGCAGAAAAACCGTGCAGTTCCGGGGATAACGTCGCTTCCTCCGCCGAACCACTTTGCAGTTCCGGGTATGGCTACGCCTCCCCCTCCGAGCCGGAGAACTGGTCTGAGAGAATGGACCAAAGACGCTATTTAAGGCCGAGATTTTGCCCCAGCCGACGTTGTCGTGCTGGCCGGCTCTGTACAAACGACAACCTGCTACAGTAAACACTACTTTTGTTGCTGTTTTCAAAACGGATTGCCTCCCTGTTTCGCCTTCGGGCTAAGGCTTCAGCGAAGTCCGCTCGACGGCTTGCCGCTCTTCGCCACCGCTACCATCGCGACAGAGCGAAATTCATAACAACGGACACCGGCGCGGTGGTGGCGGACAACTACGGCGCCACGCGGGACTCGAGTTGGGATATAATTACAGCTTCTGCTATACTACTACTAATAATAACAACAACAACAACAATAATAATAATAATAATAATAATAATAATAATAATAATAATAATAATAATAATAATGATGGGGTTCTGCAGAGCTCTCTTCTATTGCATCTGGGGTTTTACGTCCCAAAACCGCGATATGAGAGACGCCATAGTGGAGGGCTATATAGACCATAAGGTGCTTTTTATCGTGCGCTGACACCGCACAGCACCCGAGCCTCAACCATTTCGCCTCCACCGAAATGCGAGCACCGCTACCGGGATCGAACCCGAAACCTTCGGGTTGTCTTTGCGCACTACCACTGGGAACCTCATGGTGGCGCGAGCGCTGCAGCTATAGCAGCAGCAAATTTCGTCAAATGGGTGTAGAGTTGCATGCGCTTGCGAGTGGCGCTATGCAATCGAGTGTATCAAATATCCGCATTTAAAGAAGAAAACCTGGTGAGGGGACCACAACATTTACAAAGTGTTCGACACAAAAAATCGGGTATCGCAGTCATGTAAGCTGCAGAGGTGATACCACGGTTTGCCTATTCATCTCAGTGGACCGTACGGCGTTTGCCACGTCGATAGCACCATAGTTGAATTTTCTAGCGCACACCCTTCCGTACAAGTCGGGTCACAAGGACCCACAGACTGATGCTCGAAGACAGAAGTGTTTTTTCCTTTCAGAGAAAGTAAAGATAGGCAAACGCATATTGTCCTTGGTGAGGTCTATAGGCCGCCTCACATGGCCGCGGACGTTGTGGAGAGCAATACACATAGGAAATTAAAACTATAACAACTGATATCGATAGCGGCGAGGGACTATGCCGCATACCTTAAAACAAGCTAAATCCGTGCAGGCAGACAAACACTCCCCGTTTTTTGTACCTTCCTGTAATTGTCGCACAAGTCTGCGTCCAACTCTACGTTCTCTTTCACTCAAATGGGGGGGACAGGAGGCTGGCCGTCAAATAGGGCGGCTCAAACGACGGCGTCCAGTGTGCGCACGGCTTCACGTTTCCAAGAAAGTCCTCGCACGGCTCGACCGTTCGGCCACTGTTTCCGTTCGCTAACGCTCTCCGCACCACGGCGCCACGCTGCTCGTTATATACACCCAGGACGAAGTAGGTGGCCGTCAAAGACACAAGCTACCGCGGTCGACCACCGCGGCGCCACCGTGCCGGCCGCGCGGAGGCGCAGGCTTTTCCGTGTAGTGTGCGTCGGTTGTATACACTCGCCGTTCCCGAGGTTGCGGTTTCTGCCCCGGCTCGCAGCACTCGGGCTCCGTGGTTGCACCGATATATCGACGAAAGCATCTTCTCCTCTCGCAGCGGCCACACAGGTCTCTCCCAGCCAACAACTTCAAACGCACAAGCACACACGCTGCCCTCCACTTTTCCTCCCTGGTGGTCGTAAATTGGCGGGACTCGTGCACCCCACGCTATGTGCCGGGGAAGGCCGGAGGCTGAGCCTAAATGCGCAAAGAAAGGCGAAAAGGAGGAATATGCGAAACGTCTCTTGGGTCCTTTGGTCACTTTTTGTTGTTTGTTTTTCCTCGCTTCGCGCAAGCAGCGAGAATGGGTTCTTTGCTTGATTATGAAGAATCTCTGATACACGGCAATAACAACTGCAAGGATGTGCCCGGCGGGGGCATACAAACGCGCAGAGTGGCAATAACATACATACTGCTCTCAACGCTTCTTTCTCTCAAGCAACAAAATATCGCTTTTCGCTTGGGTAACGAGACTCCACACTCGACTGACGCTACCCGGCCGTACATAACGACGGCACAAATATGCTTTCAATTCACCTCGGTGTCATACAGCCAGGAAGGAAATTGAAATTACATTCATTGCAACTGAAACAAACATTTTTGCTTATTCTCTTGGCTCATCCTCGACAGCTTGTACGTCAGCTATCGAAGCAGTCATTTATTCTGCTTCTACTTGTTTGGGTAGCGGTGTTAGCGGAATGCCATCTCCACCTAAGTGGGCCTCCTTTAAAAAGCTGTAGTAATAAAACACTGAAAGGAGTTATAGAAGCGTGCAGTGCTTTCTTTTCAGCACGTTTCTTTTCCAACTCGCGAAACCTCATTTTCTTTTTCTGGTTGCCGCGGATAAATTCTAAACACCTCGTGCCCCAATGAGTATCATGTCAGCGAAGTATTAAGTTGTCTTCCTAAAAATTGTATAGTGCAGCGCACCTAGAATAATGCCTACCTCTTCTGGTTAGCCCAACGAAACGTGTAAAATTTTGCCATACGGCTTCTTATCAATACCAGAGGCAATGTTTAAATTGTAGAAAGAAAGAAGGGAGAAAAAACAAATCGAAGGAAGAAGAGCAAAAAGAACCCAAAGCATACAAGAGTCTAGTTGACACGTTAGAACATAATGGACATAATAAAGGTAATCTTTCTTTTGAGACAAACTATGCTTCTTGTGTAGTACCACTTGTGCAAGCGTACTCGCGCATTTTGTGATATTCTGTGGTTGCAGAAGCTCGGTCTCTTTCCTGTCTTTCTTGTTGTGTCACTCGTACCTCAGAGCACCACTCAATCGTACGCCACCAGCCGCCATTCTGCTTACATTTATGTATGCGATTTCAGAAAACTGTGCTAAGGCCGCGAAGAAAAGTGCATACTCAATCCAAACATTCGTTCACGTTTTTTCTTGTGCTCATCATTCTGGCACTCGTAAAACTAATTTCGTTTGACACAACTCCGTTTGATCAGCTTGCACTCATTGCCGACTGTAATAGTGTAGGCCTCGCCCCGCCGCGGTGGTCTATAGTGGCTAAGGTACTCGGCTGCCGACCCGTAGGTCGCGGGAGCGAATCCCGGCTGCGACGGCTGCATTTCCGATGGAGGCGGAAATGTTGTAGGCACGTGTGTTCAGATTTGGGTGCACGCTAAAGGACCCCAGGTGGTCGAAATTTCCGGAGCCCTCCACTACGGCGTCTCTCATAATCATATGATGGTTTTGGGACGTTAAACCCCACATATCAATCAAAAGTGTAGGCCTCAGTTATTTCGCTGTCACATGCCTGGTGAAACTGCGGAAACACTAGCTTGAACATTTGAAAGCTAGCAACCGTTGTGTCGTGCCAGTTAATTCCATGGAAAAGCACGTCGTGGTGGAAACATGCGCAGTGCGCGAGTATTCTTCAAGCGTGACGTCATGACACCGCGCACCCTGCGACGCTGGGAGGTGATGGTCCTGACCCGAACTCTGATAAAGAGGAAAGAGGGGAATAAGAGGTGGAGAGGGAAACAATCGAACAGCCGGCGCCTGCGCTGTGAGAGCGGATGAAAAAGAAACACAGGCGCGGTACTTGTGCGAAAACGGGTCGATGGAGTCGTTCGCAAGGTTGATGCCGGGGGGGGGGGGGATGGAAGGGATGGGGGATGGCATCGGTCGTCCAATGGGAGGCTTCCGACTCCGCCTCAAGCCCTCGGGTCTGGCGGTGGGCGCTGCCTGGCCACGCCACCGGACAGGACTTTAATGACGACGCGACCGGCGCCGTCAGTGAAAGGACCTCGAGAGGGAGAGGGGAAACAATGAACTTTACGGTAAATGATGTGCATGCGCGCCCAAAGGCGAGAGAGCGCGCAACGACGACACGGTCAATAAGCAAAGGGGAAGATCTGGCTCTTCGGAAAATGGCTCGCGTATACTTATAAACGGAGCGACGTGCTCAGCGCAGCGCAGCCTATAGTAATGGTGGCATACGAATGCGAAGAATGGGCTTGGGCGGGCCTAAGTGCAGCATTCAGAACTTCTGCCTCCGTCCGTCGAGGTTCAAAGCCACGAAGTACTATACGTTGAAATGATTTCACGCGAAGCCTTCACATCCGCTGCGAACGGTGGTTATCTCATCGCTGTTATTCGTGGTATAATCTGCAGATTATGCTTTGCAATGGCAAGATGTCCTGTCCAGCGATATAATTGTTTATATAGAGTGCCCGGGCGACGGCTTTTATCTCCATTGGCGTGCAACAGGATTATAACGGTGTACTTGGAATGAGACTAGCGATACCGAACACTTCTGTGGAGTGACACGATATATGCTGACGGGAAGGTCCCCGGCTTTAAGCACCCTTCATGCTCTCTTTAGCTTGCAAACTCCATGCGTGGCTTTACATAATTGTTACGTCTACGTGCTGCATTCAGTGTGTGGGTTCATGCTTACTCTATATATGGGAATACTGCCCCTATTAGAAACCTTCTGATGAGACTGACAGGGCAGATGCGATAGGCGTTCCGAGTGAAGACTCGGAACATAGGCGTTCCGAGTCTTCATAAATATGTCCAGAGCAAGAAGACAAATAACCGAACATCGGTGAAAGGCAAGGAAAACTTTGCTTTCAAAACGTCTGTGACCTTTGATTCAAGCACTCACCATTAAATAACCATTCACTATTAAAAATTTGCGCAAGTATCCCGCAACTCACATTACAGATTCGATACGCAAAACGTTCATTCCGTCAATTCCGTCGTTCAATTCCGTCGTGCTTCAAGCGGCGGTGCGCTAAAAAGGCTTGGAGATTACACGAAGATGACTTGCGCTTCAACAAATGGCTTGTCAACTCGCCCAGCAGTCCATTCCTACGAAGTTAATTGTGTGCAGAGGCCTTGTGCGTTGGTTAAGGTACTACGTAATGTTGGGAAGAAATCACGAAACAGTACAATGTCGATCAGAACACATACTCTCATATGGCAAGCGTTCTTAAACTTAGTAAAACATGAAAAATTATTTAGAGTGGTAAGATTCACACTCTGAAAGCTGTTGTGTTTTTAATCTCGCAACTACAGGTTCTTTAAAGAATGAAAAAAAAATCCTTCTCAAAGGATTCACTTTTAAGTTCCCGCCAGAAAGCTTATGGGGGCACAGCGTATTTAAACGTTATTTTTCGTATCGTTATGGTCACGTTGGCTCAGCCAACTTTCCTCAAAACTTGCTATATAAGGTATCTGGATCCCTTAGAAGGCAATTTACTGCATTTTTACCGCGATTAGAAACGACAAAGGCCTCAGCAGACGCCGTGAAATTTTATGACACATCACTACGAACGATGTGAAAACTCGAAAGTGGCGTCGCAACCCGCACTTTTGTTATGCGAATTTCCTCGCTTAAATCAAACGTCGTGTGGTAACAAGCATGACATTTTCTTTTCTTCTTTTCTTTTGTGTGTGTGTTTGCGAAAGAGTAAGTTACTATAGGATGAGAAAAAAACGTTCTTAACTCGCTTCTATTGCGGACCTAATCGTGTTGCTTCGCTCACTCACGTCTTTCCATTTGGTGTCTCTAGAAGGAGACCACCGCGGGGAAAGAACTTCCTCCACTCCGCGCTCGCGAGGTCAACTAATTAGAAAGAAAATTAGGGAACGCTAAAAATACGGGCGCGCTTGGCCGGCGATTGTGTATACGGCAGCGCAGTAATGGCGAGCAGCTCCGAAGCTATCCGCGTGCCGTGTTTGTTTGTTTGGCCGCGCGCAGGAAGCCGCCGGCGCTGGCAGAGTTCCCGAACTTGCAGCCCTTGCGTATAGCGCGACGAATCGGCCGCGAAATGTGGTCGCCGCACGCTGGCCGTCGTAAAGTGCGCCGTGAAACACCCACTCGCCGCCGCTGCTCCCGAAGTTGTAACGTGCCTGCACGTGTACGCTCTAAACTCGTCTCGCGAACTCTTTCTTTCTTTCTTTCTTTCTTTCTTTCTTTCTTTCTTTCTTTCTTTCTTTCTTTCTTTCTTTCTTTCTTTCTTTCTTTCTTTCTTTCTTTCTTTCTTTTCTTAGGCAAGCTTCGGAAAGGAGCTTGAGGCGCCAACAACTTGCTGCAATGTGACGGAAAGCTTATGACTATTTTGCACTTCACATAGAGCGAATCCTTTGACGAGATTCGGATCATAAAACGAACGCATTGCGTCGGATATAGGGAAGCATGTCTGTGAAAATACACCACACACAATGGCCCGGCTACGGTTCAGAGAGAGAAAAAATAACGACTAGCACTTCGTCATTGTTTTGTTGCCGATCGCCTCTCTTTACGACTATTTCTTCTTCTTCTTCTTCTTCTTCTTCTTCTTCTTCTTCTTCTTCTTCTTCTTCTTCTTCTTCTTAATATTATTATTATTATTATTATTATTATTATTATTATTATTATTATTATTATTATTATTATTATTACGAGGACCACTCTGCAGCCAGCTCTGTTTATCCTGTAATTACTACAGGTAACGAAAACTTTGCAATGTCTTTTGTAAAAAGCGACATATAAACAGTGTCCTAAAAATAGAGACATATTCGCAAGTTTTAATGTTGCGGTCAATGAGAAGCCGCAGTGGTGGCTATTTCACGTAAATAAATAACGAGGGAAGGGTTTAGGGGAGCGCAACTGTTGCTTCTAATCGAACATGAACCCTAACAACGTGCGCTCGTTCAACGAACGATTTGCCTCCATTTGGTCAAATCTGCGCGAATAATGTTTGTTAGCTTAGTCTAAGGGGGAAAAAAATTAATCCTGCAAGTCGTGCTAATAAAATGCGGAGGTGTCAAGGACGCTGTATCCCGATACGTATTAAAGGTATACGTCTGAAATCGACAATATTATTTTATTCGAACGACCAGCTGCATCGCTGAATACAAGACTGACTTCGCTTTTGCATTGTTAAGTAGGAAAGCCACACTCATTTTTACATCGTATAGAGAGCTCACCAAAGTCACCCGGTGCGGCTTTTAAGGCTGTGGTACGACATATTTCATGCCTGTACTTCATCTAGAGAGCATGCATGATGACCGCAAATCAGCAAAAACCTTGCATGAAGTGCATGCTCTTGTTTGGTCACGATTTGAAAAAAGAAAAAGCAAAAGGAAGAAATCGAGCAAAAGGCTTCGGGCGTTGTCTGTATATAGGCATTAAACATGGTAACAAATTGTCTTGTCGATTAAAGAGCAGAGGAACAGATAGAATCAATTCGGTATACTCTTTTTATGCAGCGCGAATAGCGCATGGACTCAGAACCGGCGGCCGCCAATGCACGACACATTTTATTTCCTCTAAGAACGCCAACTTTATACCTACTTCGTGATGTAGTCACGTACCATGGAAAAGCCAACAGAGGGGCACACGGCATCATAATAACAGCCAGGCCCACGCAACTTGCAGCAGTCACAGCGAAAGCTGCAGAAGAACGGCCTTTCTATAGAGCATTTTTTTTTACCGGCCCTTTGAGTAATTGCTATACGAATGCTTGCAGGGTACCCACTATGCTATAAATCACCATAAATTTTGTGCAGTAACAAGGCATTCGCTATGCCATCCTTCGTCATTCTTCCGGGAGAAGCGTGGTATCCCCTGTGAATTTGCGAGAAATTTTTCTCAATTTTTTCATGCTGTGGCTGATGGCGATGAAGTATTATGTCAGAAGCTTCTGTGAGCAGTTGCAGCATTCCACGAGCCACTCGTTACACGATTCGCATGGCGTGATGCCTGGTTATTACTATATGCTGTTCTGAAACACTTTATTATTCATATTAACGCGATTCCTTTCCCGGCATCAAGCTCGCTCGCTGGATTCCGTGCCGACCGGTTGTGCCCTCGCGATCTCCGACGACAGCGCAGCTCTGGCCGACTGGGTTGGTCCTACGCCACATCCAGCCACCGGTCCCGTATACGACGACGTCAGCGTAGCTCTGGCCGGCTGGGCTCGCCCTATGTCATCTCCTGACGCCGACCTCCGACGACAGCGTAGCTCTGACCGACTGGACTTGCTCTACGCAATCTCCTGACGCCGACAAGAGCTCTCGCAAGTGGTGCCCCGTCCTCGGACTCCTGTGACCGTGTTTCCATCTTTCCTATCTCTCCTATCCCCTCAATATGTCCTCGCTCGCTGGCTTAGCGCATCTCTCCTATCCTCTTAATCCCTCCTCACCCCCATCCCTTGTGAGCTACTGTTGAGGTGTCGCTCCCTGAAGCAGACAGTTACGGGGCGCACTTTTCTTTTCTTTTCCTTCTTATAACATAAACACTACCCCCCCCCCCCCCCCCCCCCCGGCATCAAGCCTGACTATAAGACTACCATTGATTTCCAAGCATCTTGTCTCCTTGTGCGTGACGTCGGACCGGAAATAAAAAAGACGACGTGGCTTTGTGCTCATGTATTAATTTAATTTGGCTACCAGGTCACAAAGGTTTGTTGTTAAACAAAAGCGCCGATTCTTTAGAAAAGGCAGTGCTTTTGGCGCTGATCATTCGGGTTTCTCCGCTAACAGCACAGAGAGAGAGAATGAACTTTATTTAGCTCTGGAGCTGTTCTGCCAAGCACTGTTCTGCGGAACGCTTGTGGATGGGTTCTCAGTCCAGGACTCCTGCGGCCTTTGCTGCCCGTCTGGCACGTTCAACCAGCCAGTCATCCGCTTCCGGCTGGACAGCGCAGCCTCCCACTGCTCCGGCGTGGTGTTGTGTATGACGGGTACTGCCGTTATACTTTGGCATCCCCATGTTGTGTCGTATACTGTGGGTTTCTCGCCACACCAGGGACACGTGTCTCTGTATTTTTTTGTGTGTATTTTACTGTAAATGTGTAAGCACGGCATCACAATTGTAAGTTTCCACACACCAACATTCAGACAAAACCCGCAAGTAGTGGGATCGAATCCCGGCTGCGGCGGCTGCATTTCCGATAGAGGCGGAAATGTTGTAGGCCCGTGTGCTTAGATTTGGGCGCACGTTAAAGAACCCCAGGTGGTCGAAATTTCCGGAGCCCTCCAATACGGCGTCTCTCATAATCATATGGTTGTTTTGGGACGTTAAACCCCACATATCAATCAATCAATCAATCAATCAATTAAACAGCATTCAGACAAAGCTTATCAGACCCTGTCTTCGCAGTTTCTCCAAAATATAAGCACCTATTATTTTCCTGGCGCAGTGATTTGTCGAGTTGTCAAGAATAACGGAACTGGCTATAACCAAATTTCGCTGCTGCGTGTGACCTTTCTGAATTTTTACCTGCAAAGAGCAAGTTAAGCGTTTTCGCCTCTGTTCCCCTTCAGTGGAAATTAGAAAAAAACTATTAGCCATTACTTTCTATCTTGTCACTTGTACACGTCATTGAGAAAAGGTTCGTAGTGTCAAATCTTCTAAATCTGGTCTAGACGTATAAAATCTGTTATTTATTATTCTGGTGCCCCTACTCTGGGCCTCTGGTCTACGGTCACACAGATTTTTTCTTTGCCTTAGAGGAATTTATCAGTCACTCTGAATGAATATCTAGCTGAATTCTTCATCTTTTACATATTTTATTACTTTTATTACTAACAATTCGTGCTTAAATTTGTTATATTAGTTATTTCTAGCTTATACGATTAGTACACGAAAGGCAATACTGAAAAAAAAATTACCTATACTACTCGTCTTATTATCCGCATTTGGTATGAGCCATGAGAGAAGGAGGAGAAGTGGAAGATGAAGAAGACTTGGCTGGCACGCAGGGGATCCGGGTTCGAATCTTATTGTGTCATTAGTGTTCTTTATTTACTTAGTTTTTTTTCTAATTCTACGCGATAGTGGATACGTACACCGGCGGCAGCGGCGGCGGACAACTACGGTGGACGCGATCCTTGTGGCCTCCAACAGCGTTCACTGTAAAAAAAAAAAAAAAAAAAACTGGGGTCTCTGCTAAGTATTAACAACATTCGATTTCATGAACAGGATGGGATTGCACTTTTTCCTTTCAATAGTGGCGTGGATTACTTGTTCAATCATGCATCGAGAAACACTTTAATGTGGGCACTTTCGGGGGTCCAGAATAAAGATCTGGCATCTGTGCCTCCTAATAATAATGCGGAACATCTACGGAGCTGCGATTAAATGGAAGTTTATAAAACTGGCGCCTTTCCAGGACGTAAGATATTTGTATAATTTAGCGCTTCACGCATGTCTCCATTGTTCTTCAGTGTCCCTGTGCTAAACGTTTCACAGGGATGCGGCAATGAAAAGACGCCTAAATGTTACACCAGCAAGCGCGAATTTTACGCTGATAATTGTAAAAAATAAGCTTTTTTCTTGCTTCTTTTGAGAGTGCATGCAAAGTTGGTGGGTGGTTTAGTTCTCACGAGTGCATCGTCGGCGTTGGTGCCGAGCCCTTCTTTACATGCGTACGCTTTCTCAAAGCCTTCTCCCGCGTAACGACATGTGTAACGCGCACTCGCCGTCAGAGGTCGCGCTATCGGTGGCCCGCTATCGTTAAGTAGGCGCGGTTTCGCGGTGCCAAGATGCACACCCTGCCGGGTTCAAGTCCGCGTCCCCACCGCACATTTTCCCACGCGGGTTCACCCCGCCAGAGGGCGCACAATGCGATAAGTCCACAATTTACAAGCGAGTGCGTAGAGTGCATGAGTGCGCATGTATACTGTATACACTCAAAGTTGCATACATGCTCGGAGGGCTCGCAACGGAGGAAAGTGGACGCCCCGGAGTCGCCGCTATCGCGACTGTTGAGGATCGAGTGACCAGCCTGACACGGCTCCAATGTCACTGATTGGAAAGAGAGAGTACTCCGACAACGCTTTTGCGGCTCGAGGAAGCCTTTCCAGCAACGGCTGCTCGGTTGTAGAACATTGTGCCGTCTGGGAACAGCTGAGGAACTCTAGGTTTGAAGACTTCTGCGATATTCCGGGCCGAAGTTGCGATATGAAGAAGAGTTGCAGCAGCTTTTTTTCCGGTGATGGAGGTAGGAGGAGTGAGGGTGGGGGGGTTAACTACTCTTTATTCATGTGCATGCATATGTTTCTACGTGTGCGTGTTTGTAAAATTGAAATCTCAGAAAACATTTAATCCCCCCCCCCCCCAAGCGTTCAAAGTCCCTGGCCTAGATACTACGTAGTGGAGGACTGCACATTAGTTTGGACCACTACGTAACTACGTGGGTGCCTTTTGCACAGTGTCCAGGTTGAAGTGTGGCGGCACTGCCGAGAAGCAACCCCATGTCCTCAGGCTTAGCAGCGTAACATCTTAGCAGCTAAACTGCCCCGGTGGGTTGCACACGTGTTTTTACGACCAGCTTACGTAGAGACGTGGCTATAGTAGCGCGCTGTAGGCTCGTTCATATGAGCACACTATGACAATACTACTGGAAACTGGAAGGAAGCACTGGTCACAACGCAGCGCTATTGTTATCACTAGATGCTTGAGGGGTGACGATAGGTATAGCAGATAAAGTTTGCTACAATACCGAAGTGGGTACCAAGGTAAATTTTGGTGGGTACCATGGGGACATTGCGAATTCCTCTGGAGTGGCATGTACGAACGAATGTACGTTTTCCTTGACACTTCAGCGGACGATTTCGAACATCAATATATCATGAAGGTCTCGCTCTCTCTGTGACTCATCTCGACCTCCCAAGATAACCATTATCTACACTCCGCGAATCTCCATTCTCAAACGGTGCGCTACCGTCACATTCAAGCTGCGAATTGCGAGTGTGACGCAGCATGAATAATGGACATCAGCATAAGCTGGAGCGTCAAATAAAGCGTGCACTGTACACACGGGGTCGATGGCGATTTGATGGTGAAAAATTTGTTGACGAAATTGATGACGAATATTACTGAGGACCGTGTTGGTGAAGTGTGTTTCGATGGATTTCTTTCCGTAAATGGGCGTCGATTGATTGATTGATATGTGGGGTTTAACGTCCCAAAACCACTATATGATTATGAGAGACGCCGTAGTGGAGGGCTCCGGAAATTTAGACCACCTGGGGTTCTTTAACGTGCACCCAAATCTGAGCACACGGGCCTACAACATTTCCGCCTCCATCGGAAATGCAGCCGCCGCAGCCGGGATTCGAACCCGCGCCCTGCGGGTCAGCAGCCGAGTACCTTAGCCACTAGACCACCGCGGCGGGGCAAATGGGCGTCGAGTCCTTTGTAAACTAGAGCTAGCCCGAAAGAATCAACTGTTAGCTACGTGCAGGACGGCATGCCCTACGCCAGAATGCGGAACCCGAGACCTATCTGGAGACTCGATATGGAAAAGGAAGCGAGTCAAACATCGACGGCCGAGGCCTCTATCCTATCCTCACCCGATAGAAGACCAGGGAGGCCGGCAAATGACGTGTACTCATAGAATGTAAGGCTTACCGTATTTACCTCATTACAACGCACCCCCAATTCCATCGCGCACCCGACTTACATCACCCCAAAACAAAAATACAGCTATGGGGCATTTTAAACGTCTGTACCCGAATCTAACGTGCATGTAATTCCTAGGTCTATTTTTCCCGAAGAAATAAAAAAAGGTACGCATCAAGTGCCCTGCTGTTCATATCAAGGTTCCTCGGTTAATTCAGTACACTTCATCCACTGAGATGGTATACGTGCTCTTGAGTACAGCCACGCAAAATCTAAGCAAACACTGATTAACAAGCATTGATACAAACGATACAGGCATCAATGACTGTGTTGTGTGTATGATAGTCTGTACGTCCGTGTTCCTTCAAGTTTCGCTCCGCTATTCTCAAAACCTTCGACTACCTATTCCCACAGCCCCTGGCGAAATTTGGCTGCCATCTGCAAGCGCTGAAAATTGTCATAAAGCTTGAAGGCCTGCACGATATGCATGTACAGAATGTCGAAGCGCTTACCTTGTGGTATGCGACGGTGAGCAGGCTTCGTGCACGTGTAGCACAGTTGTTCAGCCCGTGCGTATTCAAGGGCTTCCGAAAGCGACATTTCCTAAAGGCCGTGGTTTTCAGCTGGCTACATTATCTGGCTATGAAGATATCATCTCGCGTGCGAAACTGAACGCGGCTGCGCAGACAATCTGTGAGAAATGCGTATTACAGTTGGTGGTTAGCAACGTAGCGGCATATTGCAGCAAGAACGTTCAGTATAATTTCCCGCCTTTTATACATGTCAGAACCACGATATGATTATGAAGCACAGATTAGTGGAGGGCTCTAGAAATTTCGATCAGGTGTTTTTTTTTAACGTGCATTCACATCGACCAATACACATGTCTTCGGCAATTTTTCTGTAGGTCAAGATGTGACCACTGTGGCCGAGATTGAACTTTTGACTTTCGGGTCAACAGCCGATCGCATCACTTTACCAGTCACGCGGACCAGAATGTTTAGTGAAGATGAACACGTAATCACTAAAGACGAAAAAAATTATTGCTGGCAAAGTTGTTTTCCTGAATTCCGCTGCGACAATTGGTTAAAGAGTCGAAGTGATGGTGAAAGTTATCTTTCCGTTGTTTCGCGCAGGAAACCTATTATAGCGCGCCGGCAATAGACTGGCATCACAAATGTCAGGTACACTTTCGCACATACTTCGTTACTTTGTTGATTTGTTCGCGGAGCCTGTCAGATGCAATTTTTATCGCTTTTACAATAAGATATGGGCACGCCTACAAAAATTGACTGCGTATGTGCGTGCTTCGCTGAAATGTTGTCGAAAGACGATAGTCTTCTGCCGGCCCTCTTTCGTGCACAGCGTCGCATTTTCAGTGCAGCCTAAGAAACACTAGACCTGTTCAAGTGTTCTTTCTTTTAGGTGTCTTTTCTGTTAGCGATTTGTTTCCCTGTATAAGCACTAGAGTCTCTCGAATTACGTATCGATGTATTTTCTAGTAAAGGCCACACTACTTAATACTTACTGATGGTGCGCCTCAAATATGCTTAATATTTGCTTTTTGATCAACTATGTTCATAAGTATGAACGGAGCCACCAGTTCAATATCAATCAATCAATCAGGTTTTCATACCTCCTTGAGAGATATGGGGGTAGCGAGAAAAGGCCGCAGGACTGCGGATTGACAACATACATTCAACTTTGGCCGGGTGGCTGAATCGTTTCGTTTGGCAGACATACAAGTGGAACGACAGAATTAGTTCCGTTGGAACCGGTGAAGCCCAAATATATTTCTTAGTAAAGTTCATCGGGCTCAAAATCGGCGAAATTTTGCTCTAAACATCAAAATTTCTGCGTCCAAGTTTCCCAAGAAGGGGTACTTGGACGCAAAAATCCTTTAATACGCCATATCTGTACCGTCAGAACACCAAAGTCTGGCAGTTTCAAGCTAAACTCTTCGGAAACATGAAGGCAGCGTTACCACTCGCCAGTTTTTGTCGCTTTATTTTCATCCAGCCTAAGAAGCTTCGGCTAATGGTTCGCCGTTAATCAATTAAGGTTTAGTGAAATAATTTTATGTCATTGTAGCCTTGCGGCTTGCAACCATTCTTGAAAATCACTTGAACCAAATACAAAATGAACATGTAAACCTTCAGACATTTCCGAAATTGGGTGCCATATATGTCGTACAACGCGAGCGAACACACACACACACACACACACACACACACACACACACACACACACACACACGCACACGCACACACACACACACACACGCATGCACGCACGCACACACACCCACACAAGCACGCACACACGCACACATATGCACACACACAGAGAGAGAGAGAGAGAGAGAGAGAGAGAGAGAGAGAGAGAGAGAGAGAGAGAGAAAGCTCACAGGATCTTTAGTGCGTTCGTTCAATAAAGACGACTTGAAGGACAGAGTCATTCGTTCAGTGTTATCATTTTGTGAAGTAGTGAAGTATCCACTGCATGCCAGTAAAGAAATTTTTAGCTACAGCTGCACACCATGTGGATATTGTGGGTGCTTATGATGCTGAATTATGACTCAGCCATTTATAATGGGTGCACAGCTTTAAACCACTCGCTCGTTACTTAATTCACACTATGACGCCTTGTACGGCTTTACTACTCATTTCTGTCAATATTATATGTTAACGTGACTCCTCGACCTATATAGCGCTGGCGTGGCTCTGCGGTAGAATGTCGGCATACATGCAGGATGTCTGGGTTCGATGAAGGCTTGAACCATGGTCTTTATTTCCTATGGCGTACGAGGTGACGTGAGTTCCTTTATAGTACGCTGAATTTTTTGTCTGATGAGGCACTTGAGGGTCTCGCCTTAGTAAAAGAATGACATGAGGTACATAATGCTGCCTTTATTTCTAAACAAATCCCACCGAGAAATAAAGGAAACCATTGCACTTAAGTTGGGTAAATGATAACAGATTTCATAAACACCTTGGGACCTTGCAGTAAACCTACACAAAAAGGACAAAGTACTATAAATTCCAATATTTGTCTTCATTTCAATAAAATTTATAAGCAAGGCAAGAACTACGCACGTATTTACAAGACAGAAACAATATCACCATCTTTGGCATAGTAAACGTAATCGTCAAAGGTGGCGTGGTTCAAGCTTTCTGTCATACAACTTCATCGGCTGCAAGCGACCGAAAACTCACCCGCAGTGTTACTTGAAGCGTCAAGGCAGAGAAGTAATTTCTTAGCTTTGGACAAAGGACGTTTGAGTATTGTCATCAGGCGCTGGCTCGCACGACGGCGAAGAAGTCTTACATTTGAGAAAAAGACATGGCGCAATACATGTGCTGGTCTTGATTCTCAATGGCAGGAGACAATAGCCCTTTAAATATGCCCACAACATCAACTGGATTCACATATATTTATAAGAGAAGGATTTAAGGGGCCAAAAATTATATCATGGCATTACAAGTAACATTCACAACAGTTTGGAAAACTGATAGGGAGCAGATAAGCTCAAATGCCAATCTACAGATTCACTTGACTTCGGTCCCCTTTGTTAACGAAACGAATTATCGTGTAACTGACAATTACTGGCGTTCATGTTTGGCCAGTTAAGGGTAGTAAAACTGAGCACACTTACAGTAAAACAGAGCATTCGTTAATAGTTATCGAACGTTTCTGCTGCCTTATAGCTTTGTCAGCTTAAAGATTCCCCTTGCATAACATCATAACACTCGCTGCTTATCCATTGCGAATAACACAATGTCACGAACAGAACAGTCACTGCCGCGCACATTCGTACACGTATACACACAGATAGGCGGCCATCGCTGTACATAAGTTCCATCGGCACGTCGTATACAGTCCCACTGGGCGTCTCTTCTCGGTGGCGAAAATTTCCGTGCAGTGTGTGTGGTCGATTCGAGAGTTGGCTTCATGCATGAGCACGTAAGAGTGATTGCAGGGTTGACCCACCGCGGGGAAATATAACACCTCTTTTCGCGTGCAGTTCTTCGCCGGGAGCGAGTTCGCGCAAATGCGTGTTTCTCTTCCTCTTGGTGATGGCTCCGCTTGTGACCTGGACTTTTGCCTCGTACACGGCCGGGGCTTGGCGCCGCATTCGGCCACACGTGTCCACATCGACAGCCATTGCGTGACGTATACGCAGAGTTTCGTTTGACTTCGTTTCAGGAATTCCGACATATTGCCTTCCGCGGACGTATATATAGCTTTAAACTCTGTTCGTTTGGTACCAAGCACCGGTTGAAGGAATGGCTCCTTGCGAGTTAGTATAGAAAAACAATAAAAAAAACGCTATACCTATAGGAACACACCACGTCTGGCTTTGGTATCAACTATCACGATGCAGCACAGCGCCGCACGGCAGGACGCTATAGTATTCGCTTGTATAACTATAACCACACTAACCTCGTGCTCGTTATGCATTTCCACTATAGTTACGTATGTGCTTACGATTGTGCATTCAACGCTTCGAAGTTTGCGGTTGACCAGAAGATTCGGAACTGTACTGGGTCCATGATCTGTGCGCTTAAACAAATCAATTCTTTTTATTCGCTGCAGAACAGTGGCGTTGAGCACAGTGCATGCTTCTGAGGTCGATGCTATAATAAACGAATTCTCTCTACCGCAAGTACTTCAGGGAATATGCGCGCTTGCAGGGAAGCTGGCGTGCACAAAGAACAACCTGCTTGACAGGCGCTGGACAATGTCCCATTTGGAAGCGCGCAGCACAGATTCTTCGATGGGAGAAAAAAGGACAAAAAAAACGCTTTCCATTCACAGATCACATTTTGTCTCGCTCGGCAGCGCACCATATTCAAAGCCTCGTTGCAGATGTCGACCCACCGCAGAGCTACTTCTTCGGTCTGATTCAACTGCAAGTCACTAGACGGTGTAGGTATCAGATACCAGCAGCAACAGCAGCAGCCGCAGCATGAGCAGCAGCATCGTCATGCACCGAGGTCTAGTGGCGTCAAAAGTCGGCCGACGCGTAGGCGACAGTTCTCAGGCGTCGTGCTTGAGCTCCAGCGCCCAGACGTGTTGTGGCCAGCCCGTTCGGCCTTTGCCCCTCTTCTCGGCCTGGATCACGTTCGCCTGTGCGGAAGAGAAAGCACGCTGGTCAAAACGATGGCCCCGGAAAGCAACGAGCCCGTTAACCACGGCACTCATGTCAGCTCTGAATCACACTTATTCATAAATGGCGAACGTATATAGTATAACGTTTGTAAGAGGCAGAAAAGGCCCGAGACACAACGGCCATTTCTTGGCTTGAAGACTAGTAATTTCTCACATATGTATGGTAGGATCCAACAATAACCTTCTTAACTGAAATACAGAAATTTCATCGTTCGCTTCCTTTTTTTCAGCTATTTTTCATCATAGTGTAACAAACGCTTCAGCAAGTCGATCCAAGACCTTATGCTATATACAAGCCCCGCCGCGGTGGTCTAGTGGCTAAGGTACTCAGCTTCTGACCCGCAGGTCGCGGGTTCAAATCCCCGCTGCGGCGGCTGCATTTCCGATGGAGGCGGAACTGTTGTAGGCCCGTGTGCTCAGATTTGGGTGCACGTTAAAGAACCCCAGGTGGTCAAAATTTCCGGAGCCCTCCACTACGGCGTCTCTCGTAATCCTATGGTGGTTTTGGGACGTTAAACCCCACAAATCAATCAATTAATCAATCAACCTTTAGCTACAAGTAAATTACCTCTCTATTTATCAATCAGCCTTACAAGTTCCTTTCAGCCTCACAATTTAATGTCCGTCCCATTTTGTGAGTTCTGCCCATGATCGTAGCCAAAGAAAATTCAAACCCCCCTCCCTTCTTGCGAAATTTTTGAATTTTGCTTGCGTTTATAAACTTGAACACATGCAAACACACACACGAATATACGCAAACTATAGTTGAACTCTCACCCCCTCCACTCGCCCCCTAAAACACGTAAAAAAGGCTATACCCTCCTATGATTGTGCCGACTATTGCTGAACACTGTCACCTGTACGTGTCTTCATTCTTCCAGTTCGTATACATCCAGTCAACCTCATGAAAATTTTCGCAGCTCATCTTGTTGTCTTCTATAATTCATATTTTGGTCATTTAGTGGAACCATGTTAAGAACGGTTCCTACGAGTCGACTGTCTTGATACCGTCATCGTCCATATACCCACGTGTACATTTCCATCTTTTCTGCAGCCATATCTTACAAAATTTACCGAGTTCCACGTGCCAAGGCAACAATCTGATTAACCCATCAAATCAACGCTGTCCAGGAAAAGAAGCGAACTCGCGACTTCGCGCTCTACCGCGTAAAAGTTACGCATATTCACCGGAGCCACCCGGGCGGGCATGTCACAGTTGTATCAGTGACAGGATAAATGAGTCAATGGAGCGCGTGGCACGGCATCCGTGCAACAGCTCTCAAGATCATCTTCCGCACGTGATATAGAGACACGTTACTAAAAGCATCGCACATAAGCCTGCCAATACTGGAGACTCGAACGCGGCAGGGCCCCACATAGAAGCCGCGCTCGTCTGGTTTGTGTCCAACGACCCTCTTTCGAGAGGACCGCAGCCGGGCATTGAAGACGCAGTGTCGCCTTCTGGATAAAGGCACGCCGCAAGTGGCCTCGTGCACAGTGTACGCTCTCTCTGTATACCTCCAGAGCGACTCGCACGGTTTTAAGCGTGCCATTAATGTTTCTGGCCGGCGGTTGGGGCCATGTGGCATCGATTACGGCTACCGTGAGTAAGCCTCTCGTAAGCTTCCACTGTCTATACGCAGCATTGTTCAAGCAAGCAGTGCGCAAGATCCCCTGCGAACGAAAGCAGGTCGCCTCTTCCACCACCTTTATCTTTGCGTCATCCTTTTTATCATTTACCCAGAAAAAAAATAATGGCTACTAGTATACGGAGGCAAGCTTTCGTATCTGGCCTACCCAGCTGCAGGCCCCGCAGCCGATTTTCGGAGGTGCCATTAAAGCAAGCTACATGACCCTCCCCCAGCCTACCTAGGACCACAACATTAATATAATAACATATACAACGTTGTTGTGAATATAAGTGTCTTGGTTTTCTTATCAAATCTAAGGCTTCGTCTACTCCTACGGTTTCCATGACAACCTGATTTGTGCGTTGCGAGTGCGACTGTCAGATTTAACGAGGTTGGCGTGCTCACATTGTACGCTTCAATGTATTCCTTCTTCCGTCCGACAGTCCGACTCTTTGCGTAGGAATGCTGTCTTTGCGCACCAACCACACAACGGTATTCGGTATACACGTATTACCAGTGCGGTCACTGTGGTGAACTTAACCATGCAGCTACAGCTGGAACCACCCGACCCTCCCGCAAGGGTGTAGCGGTCGCTGGTTGCTCTAATCCGTAATCTGTCTGACATATAAGAAATTTTCCACTCTTCTTCCTTGCTTAAGTAGGGTGGACTGCCGTGTATACACGCCCGTATATATATATATATATATATATATATATATATATATATATATATATATATATATATATATATATATATATATATATATACATACGCGCGTGTGTGCGAAGCGCTTTCTTATCATCGTTTATTTTCTTATTCTTATTTGAATTCGTCTCTTTCATCTTACAGCCACCATAGTGGTGTAGCGGTTATTACGTAAGGTAGTGTTAAAGAGCACCAAATAATTTAAATTTCCGTAGCCCTCCACTACTGCCTCCCTCATAATCACATCGTGGTTCCGGGACTTAAAAATTCCAGATACTATTGTTAATAATTCGTCTCGCTTGCCCTTTGTTTAACAAATAAGGTTACACGAAGCTAATATCTGATAACCGGCAAGTCGTACAGAACGCAAGTTGTGCATCTTATAGTCGCGAAAAAAAAAACGGCAACAGCACTCGGATTTGTTATCTTCAACGCAATAAATCGCAGTATCGAAGGATGGAACGACACAAACGTTAAAAAGATAGAATAAATAAAATGTAAGAAATGCATAAACGTAGACGCGATACCTTGTGCTCTGGGCCAAATATCTTGCGCAGAGACTAAAACGCGCAAAATTTGATGTAATGTTTTCTGCCTCTCGACTCAGCTGCGGATACCGAGTCGTCGGCAAGATTATCCTCGCCGCGATAAAAACCGATGCGGCAGAACGTCGTTGGAAAGGCTTTTCCACGCCACTCGCACGAATGCCTTGCGCGCATTATATATAAGGGTCCAGGCTGTGCGCTGCGCACGCCGCCTCATTTGTGGAGTGGCTTATTAGATTACCTCGTAATGGCGAAATTGCAGGCTGTCCGTCATTGTTGCCAGCGTTGCAAGAGTAAGGAGGAGGGCCGCGCTCTCCTGCAAGGCCTCCGAATGCAGGCGTCTACAATCGCGCGAGGGATGGGAAGATCTGGCAGCCAGAGTCACAGGAATTGTGGGAAATCACCAACTGGACCCCAGACCATTTTTTCGTACAGAAGATTTCAAAGGACCTTGGACGTGCGCTGGCTCAGAAAGACAACCAAAACGCTATGAAGTACCTGAACTAAATAAATCTGAGCGACCGCTTGCAGACCACGTATGCTCCCCCCTGTCCCTCTGTGCGCTCGTGATTCTGTGTATCTTTCTTCCCTCTCTTTTATCTCTCTCGCCCCTCCCCTTTATCTGTTCCCCCCGTGCAGGGTTGCAAACAAGACGTGTGTCTGGTTAACCTCCCTGCCTTTCCTTGTATCTATTTCTCTCTCTACTTCGTTCTTTCTTCAACTCGTTAAAATCGGTGCAGTGCTTGACACGCGAGCGAACACCAACTATCGTCAACAAACCCAGACCACTGGCGTTTCAATAATGCCAGTTTTCCGAATTTGTCGTCTCATAAACTGAAATAATTAACATTCATTTCCAAAAAGTATCTACACGCGAGCTGATCAAATTTCGCGCTCTTTTGCGTGGCGATTGCCAGATGTAGTTGACAGTCAATGCAAATAGAAGCCAACAGCTTGAAATAAACGATGAAAGACAGCGCCTGCGTATACTGTCTTGTTGTTGTTGTTGTCGTCGTCGTCGTCGTCTCCGTTTTTCGCGCCATCTAAAAACACTCGAAGGAGTGACGCGACAAAATTAATGTATTAAGACACCTGGTTTACAGCGCAAACTGACTAAGCAGTAGTCGGCATACCGGTCTCCAAAGCTACAAGTGTCTCCTCGTGGCAAATATAATTGATTGATTGATATGTAGGGTGTAACGTCCCAAAACCACCGTATGATTATGAGAGGCGCCGTAGTGGAGGGCTCCGGAAATTTCGACCACCTGGGGTTCTTTAACGTGCACCCAAATCTGAGAACACGGGCCTACAACACTTCCGCCTCCATCAGAAAAGCAGCCGCCGCAGCCGGGATTCGATCCCGCGACCTGCGGGTCAGCAGCCGAGTGCCTTAGCCACTGGACCACCACGGTGGGGCCTCGTGGCAAATATAATTATAGGTCTCTTGCTATTAACCTTCCGATGATTTCTCCCTAATTTCTACCGCTTTAAGCGATTCCACTATCCAGTCATCCGAATAAGGGCATTTAAGAGTGCGTGATCTTCTGTATATTCTAGTGCGCCGATTACGTCTGAGTGTAGCACATTGCGGCATCTGCAATATATAAGTTACACAGTATTAACAATAGCAGGTCGTTTTTGTTTTCACTCGCACGCTGGAGTAGTTCGCTACAGTGGTTCGCGCACTGTGCAATATCCCCGCAGCTCGTAGCGAAGCGCTCCGATTAAAACCCCCCTGGGACGAAATCAGCCTCCCGGGCTTGACAGCTTAGGGGGCACCAATTCTTTATCGAGAGTGGGATCTTCTTGAGTGAATTAGCGGTTGTATCGAGCTTGCCCCGCGAGATTCACCATATAATCGGCACACGTGTATTCCGGTTCCGGCCACAGCTGGTCGATGCGAAAGCGGTTCATGCCAAAAAGAAATATCTACGGCACGTGCAAAGACTGCGCTGCGTCACGATGTTTATCGGCACTGATTCAGATAGTTTTCTGACGTCGCAAGCGATGTATGTTGTGACGGTTCCAAGAATACTAGGTTAAGCGGGGTGCACAAATTGCTGTGAACAGACGGGCGACCTTCATAGCTACTGGGGTTCCACTGCATGAGATCGTATACAGGGCTCGCAGTTCTTTTGAAAGCGCGTCGTTGTATTCTTGTAGCATCAAGTGAACGTTCCTGAACAGGGCGCCAGGCCCAACGAGAGTTTTTGCGCATGCTATGGGGCTGTTACTGAACGACCTTTCACATGTATCAAACACACAAAAGAACATGCAGCAAAAGAAACCAACGAGTGGAATTTCACGTTGTGTCCAACGACACGAAACAACGCTGGGTCAACCTGAAACGATGAACAACAAGTAGCCTTAATTGAATTAACTGTGTGAAAACATATGCCCCGTCGCGGTGGTCTAGTGGCTAAGGTACTCGGCTGCTGACCCGCAGGTCGCGGGTTCGATTCCCGGCTGCGGCGGCTGCATTTCCGATGGAGGCGGAAATGTTGTAGGCCCGTGTGCTCAGATTTGGGCGCACGTTAAAGAACCCCGGGGGTTAATTTCCGGAGCCCTCCACTACGGCGTCTCTCATAATCATGTGGTGGTTTTGGGACGTTAAACCCCACAAATCAATCAAAACATATAAAAAATTTTAAGTGCCGGGTATGAGGACTTCAAGCCGTCATTTGGATCGTATACACAGCCCTCATCATCGATGGAGGGTGGGACGAGACAGGCAGGGGTCTCACCCCGTACGAATGTTGAATACTTTATTCCTTCGAATTCACTATAGTTTTGTTGTTTAGAAATAACGCAGTAATTACCATTGATAAGGGTAATCAAGCTCTCACCATCCAATCTTACTGAAGCTGGTGCACTGGAAATTCAGATTTTATTGACATCACTGTATTTTTTTAACCTACATATTAGCCCGCGAGTAGTTTGCTGACAAACAAGCGATAATATTCCTCGCCTCCAGCTTTTCCCGCGCAAAAACAATACACGATCGTCGGAACACGCGCTTTCTCGAGCGGACAAGTACTCCTCGCAGACTCAAAGCTTGACACGACGAGGATGACGCACGAGTCGAATGTCTATACGCACACATCACAAATACAACACAGAACGCGCATGCAGGGAGAAGACGAGCCCGCGGTGCACAAGCGTGGCGGAAACGGCGAGCGAGTATTTCTGGTCGTCGCAACAGGAATGCCTGTGTTATGGCAGCAGCCTCTTGACCGCTGCATGAGACAAACCAGAGCACCGCAAGCCCCCTGCACTTTGCGGTGCCATATAACGCGGGCATCCCACGCACGAGGCAAGTGCACGCACGTGACAGCAGTGCTTCTGAGTTTGTTGCAGCTCCTTCTGTCCGTATATACACGCAGCATGTCTTATACATCTTCGAGCAGACTCCTTGTATACACTCTTAAATGCACGTTACCGTCGATCATGCGCACGATTACCTCGAAAACTGTCGCTCAAGATGACCGCTTCTGTCACGAATTCTGATACGCTGTCGATGTACACGTGTCGTATTCGTGCCACACGTAGCGCCATGCTTGTCGAGCCCAATCGGGATGAAATTTCTCTAGAGTGATTGACTCCCATTAGCAGCTTGCGTGAACGGGCCAATTAAGATGGAAAAATCGGATCCGTATGAGGCCCTATCACGATCATGAATGAACGTGGGAAACCGGTGCCACATTATTATTATTATTATTATTATTATTATTATTATTATTATTATTATTATTATTATTATTATTATTATTATTATTCAGCGACGCTGAAGCTTGTGTGAGGGTGTAATAAATTGTAGGGGGCTTTACGCTACAAACGATAGTTATAGCGCGAGAACAAAACGACGACACAGAGACAAGAAGGACACGAAGCGCTCGTGTCTTTCGTGTCCTTCTTGTCTCTGTGTCGTCGTTTTGTTCTCGCGCTGTAACTATCGTCATGCCATACCAACTAGCCCAAGCTGCCACACTTTTACGTTACAAAACTACGATATGGTTTCGCCAGACGCCCTATAGTGTAGGACTCGGAGACTTTCGACCACATGGGACTCTGTACCGTGCACCTAAAGGGAGCACACGGGTCTCCTTGCTTTTATCGGGGTCAGCGTATTGTTTTAATTGTCTTCTTACATACAGTTTGTATTGTTCCACCTTCCAAACACGCACAGAAAGTCTCGGCTCTATTTATTTGTGGGAAAACTTGGAACAAAGAGGGCAAACAAAGGCAGATGAACAGTTGAGTCGGACATATTTGTTTACTTTGTTCACCACTAAATTTAATTGGTGCTAAGGAGCAGTTACGCGATAAGTAACATACGTAAAGCCAAGCAAGACAGAAATCTATAGCATGATGGAGACTTGAATTTACTAAATATCGCTGGACAAGGAGTGTTTGTATGAATGGCTGCTATGAAACGGCACTTATTCAGCTCTTGCAATGATGCTCAAGACCTGTGTTGAAGCCTAAAGCCAGGCTAAGAAATTTTCTTTCCTTTTATAAGTTTATTTCCTTAAAGCGATCATCGTTCCACGCGACGGAATGCACGCACGCACGGACTGTTTTCCCGTTGAGTCGGCACAGAGATGTTCACGCATTCGAAAGCCCTTTCTGTAATGGAAGATGCAAATCCGGCATGAAGGACTGTGCACGCAAGGAAAATTGGTACACCACAAAAATTTGCGGACAAACTCGCGTTTCGGTGGTACCTGGATGCGACTATATATTGTGGAGCCATTTCAGACGCTGAGGAACGCCATGAAGAGTAAGTGTGAAATCACAGCATATCCACGGAGTGAATGATGGTGAGCGGGCGAAGCAGTGGGGTCGTTCAGCGTTACCGCAAATCACCTGTGACAATGCCCTATCACGCTCGTAAATGAGTGACAAAGTGGTGTACAGTTATATACACTGTGCTTATTGGTCACAGCTGGTATGTTGTGTTGAGTTGTGGATTTCATTTTGCCTTCATTATAGGTGATTGGTTGTATCGAATCTATCCTGAAGTTGGCAAAGACGAGGTCTAGGCACGTTCCCCTGGTGGTTGTAGGTTGTTTTCAGTCGTACGAAACGCATTTTGTAGCACACCGAGGCGTCATCCGCTGCACAAGCCAGTCGTTTTCTGTGATATCATCGTCACCATCTTCATTGTCGTCATCGTCATGGCGTATAGTGGGTACCTTGCAAGTGCTCTGTCGTGATGGCAGAAAGAGAGTGTGTGGACTGGAGCGCGCTTTTTTAAATCCGGAGCATTTCTTAGTTGAAAGTGAAGTGTGGGGCCTATAGCGAAGCCTCATCAAGCTTCGACGAAAGGGTCGTGGTGTTAGCGTGTCTGCACTGTGCCGGGCACTCCCACAGCATGCAACCCAGCAAGCCCGTGGGGTGGCGTCGAGTCAAGCCCTAGGCCTGGCCACCTAAACTTGCTGGTTTCTGATAATAAAGTTTATTTGGATGGACTGATATGAACTCTGCGTGGCGGTTATTTTTGTTATGGATTTTCTCGTTCCTGTGCTTTTTAACATTCGTGAAAAGGAGCAGCCGGTGCTTTACAAAAGCGCCAACATCTTCGAAACATTATATAATTAAAAAAATGAAACCCAACTGGTTGAAACGTTCGGAGTTCCGCCTACGGCATACTGCATAATCGTTTCATGGTGTTTTCGATAGTACGTGAAATTCCAAACTATACGAATTTACAGAAAACGCAGTAATCACTGTATGTTTGTTATTCAATCAGTCATAACGCAACCCTTCCACACCCATTTCTTTTTTTATTATGGTGGACCATCGCTCGTCGTTTACATGATTGCCAGAGGCGCAGCCGAAAGTTTTTTTCACGAGGGGTGGGGGAAGAAAAGGTAATAATTTTTTCATGCACATTCGTGCGTTTGTTTGTTCGTCTATATATATTTATATATACATACGCAAAATTGAATCACTACAGGGGGAAAGATTGCATCCCCCCTCACACCTCCCCATGGTTACGGAAATGGTGATTGCCTATACGCTCCTAATGAGACACGAATCTGTATGAGAACGCCGACGAGTGAAAGGTGCCATTTGGAGCCTGTGTCAAGCAAAAAAACAATCGGTTTGATGTTATAAAAAAACAAGGTAACTCATATGGTTCAGGCGCACTTACGAGACTCTAACCCTTGAATTAAATGAAACCGAAGCGTACGCTCGTTTACAACTGATGCTAACCAAAGACTGGCAGAGTGGTCGACAAGCTTTCCGTTTCTGCGCTGACTATAGGTCGATGTGGCTTTCCACTTATACGACCAGCAGACCACGGATGGGATCACACGCTTCATCCCAACTAAGACCCCCCCCCCCCCCCTCTTTTTTTTCGATGTTGCCAGGTTTGGCTACTTCGCACCGATTTAGGTACTTGTTTTAGGCCGATGGCGGTGAAAAAACGCTTTGGTTACTTGGCAATTTGGTTATTTTTTGCTATTTTGGTTCTCCGTAGTTGAGCCAAACTATCAACGTTTTGTGACTTCGTAGCCGCTGTTTTGTGCAAGCCGTTTCAAAATGTAACGATCGACGAGCGCTTCCAGCTAAAAAAGTTTAATTTTGTGCTTGACCAAGATGACCGTAATTACTTCAATATACATGGCTGGGAGTCGAGGAAATGGGTACTATAGCAAGAGGCCTCATTCCGAGGATCGCCTTATTCTGAACGAGACTTTTGAAGTGTAGCAAAGCCGAAGGGTGGGCGAACAGTAAATATGTATATATATTCTTGGAGAGCAGTCAAGAGACAATACACGAGAAGGAAACAAGACGAGGGCTGGTCTATGAAAAATTAAAGAATTACTTGCACGAAGAAAATATATGCATAACCTCCCCGAAGGAAACAGTGAGGAAATGCGAATGCATTTCTTGTGCCGAGAGTACACGGAATAGTAATTTTAGTGACGTAAATTAATGAAGAGACGAGTATTTGTACCATAACCATTTATTTACACATTCATCAGCACCTTTGTGTCGTCATTGTACCTGACTACCATTATGCTAGCGTCTTATCAACACAAACGTTACACAAACGCTGGCAGCAGAAATGCTACAAACGCGTTTCAGACGCACTGCATTGAGGCAGTGGCACGTCACCTTCCAAGTCAAGGAGGTGGGGGCTCCCAATGCTAGGGACGCGCGCGCCCGCAGGTGTTGCTATGGTAGAGGGCGGTGGATGGCTCCCGGCGGACGCCTGACATAGCCCGACTAAAAAATGCATTTTAAAATAGGCACGCATGCCTATGAGAAATCTGTGAACACAATCTCTTCTTCAGATAGCGAAATCAATCGTTGACTTATGCAATTCTTTTCATTCTTATTATCAATGTGGTATGGCTCCGTCAGGAACATATATTTTTTTAAAGCATGGCCTATATAGGTCCCCGTTCATTGACAACATACTATCGGCCACCCTTTCTAATAGTTATTTTAAAGGATGCTGTTTTTGCGCGCTTCTTTTTTCATTTCAGGCTCTTGAAATTCTGATCGCAAGTCAAACAGTGAAAATGTGCCTCAAGCGGACTTGCGGCGAAAAATATGTTGTGTAGATGAACAAATGAAGCGACCACTTGAAGCTGTTACAAGTTAAAAAGTCCTGAACTATGCAGCGAGTGGCTTTCCGAACACAAGAATGCTATACCGAGAATACAAAACAATCAAGACAAAGCCAGATAGTGAACATTGCCGCACATATTTGCTCGCCAACAAAGAAAGTGTAATTTCTTCGTTGTATACATTCAGTACACTCTTCGGCATGCCTGCCTATGGATGTGCCAAAAAAACATGGTGCGCATTTTTGATTGATCAGTAATGTATTTTCCTACTAGTTCAACGGCCGAAGAGCGGCTCAAATACTTGTCCAGAAAACAACCCCGGGCGAAGAAATTCATAATCCCATCTACACAAAAAGTGCACAAGTAGCAAATGGTATTCGCTACCATCTGAGAATCATCTGGGCAACCTGAATTGAAATCATTGGACTTGAAAGCTTCCTTTTCCAGTGCCCTGCCACGGTGGTCTATGGCTAAGGTACTCGGCTGCTGACCCGCAGACCACAGGATCAAATCCCTGCTGCGGCGGCTGCATTTCCGATGGAGGCGGAAATGTTGCAGGCCCGTGTGCTCAGATTTGGGTGCACGTTAAAGAACCCCAGGTGGTCGAAATTTCCAGAGCCCTTCACTACGGCATCTCTCGTAATGATATGGTGGTTTTGGGACGTTAAACCACACAAATCGATCAATAATTCCTTTTCTAGCATTCCTCTCTGTCTGGCGGATGTTTTAATAAATTAAGTAAAACAATTCAATAAACAAATTTCGAATATTCCGCGCATCGTGGGAACCAATTTAGTGTTACTTAGTTAGGGAGTAGCAATCAATGCAGCCTTTTTCATGTTGGCGCAGGCGTTACGCGGTGGATCAATGTCTGTGTGTAAATTAAAAAAAAATAAATCTGGAGTCTTCCTCCCACTGGACACCTATACACTCATTTTATAATTTAATTCTTTATTTTATTTACAAACGCTTTTTGTTATATATATATATATATATATATGTATGTATGTGTGTGTGTGTGTGTGTGTGTGTGTGTGTGTGTGTGTGTGTGTGTGTGTGTGTGTGTGTGTGTGTGTGTGTGTGTGTGTGTGTGTGTGTGTGTGTGTGTGTGTGTGTGATGAAGTGTGCTGTTCTTTGTCATCACGGGAGAAACGCTTTTGAAATTGACTACTGCCTTTGCTTCAGTCACAGCAACAGTGCTTTTGAGCCGATTTGTGCAGTACTGTCGCAACAAGGCTGTTACTTCTAGTCGCTTTGATGTCACGCAGGACTTGTCAAGACGGCGTCATTTCTGAAACAGTGCATTAAACTTCGTCACCTTGCGCGAAATGACTTCTGAATTCGCCAATTGAAGTCACCAACATACAAGCGCTTCGATCTCAACAATTATGATTTAAAAGAGCTATTTCTACCAGTTCAGTTCAGACGTTCATCTTGTATTGACACTCGCACTGTTACTTTTTGGCACTACACCTCTTAACCATAGTTGACTGCTCTTTGGAGGGTTTTCCCGATTTTGTTGGCCTTTTTTTTTGCCTGTCTTTTCGACATGACAACCATTTACCCCGCCCGTTAAGGTGTCTTATGAACTCGTGTTGCATTACGACAGGTTACACTGGCTACCCTTCCCATTACGCTCGCTCGAATAACACACAATGAGCTGCTTTAATCCTACGCACAGTGTCTTCTACAACTTAGCAGGACCGACGCCCTCGCGTCGCATGCCCGTACAAGGTCTCCCGCTTACTCGGCTCATATCGGCCCAAAAGTCGCCGCTGCGACGACAGTCGACAGCGAGGGCCCCGGCGCATCGCCGTGAAAAATGGATTGGCGCGGGCCGAGCGCGTCTTCGACGGAATCAAGGCTGGTGCTGCGTTGTGCTCGGGCACGGCGAAGCTGCGCGCTGGATGCGCCGCGAGCCGCGTCGCGCTGGCGCCAGCGGTTCTCAATGAAGGCCCCTTGTTGGCGCACCCTCTGCGACGGGCGCTTTATCGCGCGCCCGCCGATGGCTCCGGTTTCGCGTGCCTCGGCTATCATCGGTCCAGCTAGCTCGCCCGGCTGGTATGCCACGAACACTTTCTCCGCTGGGTGCTTGCTGAACGCGAAAGGCGAGTCAGCGCATTCGTCTGCACACGATCCAAGGCGTCGTCTGGGACGTCGCTGTTGACGAGCCGATCGCGAAGTGCGACTTCTCAATACGCGACGCTCCCTGAGTCTGCAACGTTTGACTCTGTCCGTTCCCTTCGTGTTCTCTCGTCTTTACTTGTGACCTTGCGTGCACAGACGCTATGTGCGAGTAACGAAATTGTAATAGTAACAATCGTTGAGCTTTTACGTCCAGAAACTAGGATATTGCTATATACGCCGGGAAGGACTCAGCTGTATTTTCCGCGTGGTTAGGCGAGCAGCGCTGTCGATCAGCTCGCGCCAGTATATGTCCTCTGTCGTCCTTAATATGATTATATGATTCCAGAATACATGATTATAGCATAATATGATGTATAGTAATATAATATTATAATGTTATTTTATTATTATACGGTTATATTAATCAATATGATTATAGCACACATGGTAGTAGAGGGCTTCGGATATTTCTACCTTCTGGGGTTCTTTAACGTGCACCTAAATTTAAGCAGGCGGGCCTCTATCACCTGGTCTCTATCGAAATGCGGCCGCCGGGATTCGACCACGTGACCATCGGGTCAGGAGTCAAGCACTGTAACCTCAAGACCAATGCGCCCCCCTCACCCACAGTGCGCGTGCAACTTGAAATCAATAAACTAACGGTTTAGTTACAGGATCAGCAGCAGTAATCAACACATTGCGTTGGCAAAGTGAGGTTAATTATTGCACGAGAGTGTCTGTTTAGTTTACATCATGTCTTTCCTTACGAGTCTGTGGTCTTCCGTCAGAATCTCGAACGTGATGACCCATTTGGTTGTAGTTTAACCTTTCTTATTCGCGGAGCCCCCATCTACCACACTAGCTGTGTAAGTTGCAACCAGCAATCTTATTACAATGGAACACCATGTAAATTAATAATAATGTTACTTTATCTAAAGTACAATCTTCTTTTACAGGATGATTCAGGTTGTAATTCAGGCATTCAGGATGTGCATGTAACACAAGCGAATAGTTGTTTCGCGCCCTTCGTATACTGTCTACTGCCATGGAGTACTTCATTTGTACAAAACCTAACATGGAATTGAATAAGAAAACTTTATTCTTGTCCTACAGGACGCGCTTAGCGCGTAGCGGGCGTCTCCCGCGTATAGGACCCGGCGGGGAATACCTGACGGCCCCTTCCTGGGCCTACTGGATTAATCAGGTAATTAATGAGGCCGACAACCCACAATACCAGAGATGAACCAAGTCGTTAAATGCCAAGCTTCACGTACGACAACGTATCTATGCTCTCGAAATTCTCATGGCCCATTATACGGTGGACGTTCTGATGGGCGAAAGCGTGCGCTGAACTTATGAGACACCCCACTTTATCGCGCCCTCATTCGTCAGCGACTTGTCTTGTCAACGCTCTTGTCGCTGCGATTCGCAGCCCGCCGCGCCACTGACTGACGTGGTGAATTGATCCTGCCTTGGCATTACACGACCGACTCGTTTTTGTTGACGCGCCAACCTTCGTTCGTGTCAGTGCTCTCGTTTTTCGACAGCAAATGGTATCGTATCTACGCAGTGTCGATTCATTTGAATATTGTAGCTGATCGTGTACGTTTTGCAACGATTACAGAATATATAGTGCGGTAATATATCGTCATATATATCGTGGTCCCAAAACCACGATATGGTTATGAGGAACGCCGTAATGAAGGGCTCCCAAAATTTAATAGAAGGTAATAATCATTCTCTTCGTACTAATGGACGACATCAAAAGAGCCTCTCCAAGGTGAATCTCGTGGTCTTTTCTTTCTCGTTCTCTTTACAAATGTTACTTTGCGTTTATTCGCGCAAAAAATATCAAAACACAAGAGTTTCGAGCATATCCATAAGTGAAACAAACATAGTCCAAAGCAAAATAGGTACAACAATTATCTCTCTCTCTCTCTCTCTCTCTCTCTCTCTCTCTCTCTCATCAACATCCTATTGTTGATGCATAAAAATTGTACCATGCAGAAAGCAGCCATAAGGGCCTGATTACGTCCTAAACCCCCTCACCCCTCTCCCCGCTTTTTTTTTTCAGTTGCAGTCATGTACTGTATACGTTTAATTCCTAAGTGAGAAAACATCGCCGCCGCAAGAAAATGACGGCAAACGATTGCGTGTCGATTAACACTGGGGAATGGCATTTCTGTGATGATAAATATATATATATATATATATATATATATATATATATATATTTATATATATATATATATATATATATATATATATATATATATATATATATATATATATATATATATATATAGCAAGCGAAGGGTGTTTTGTGATGCAAGGATGTCTTGCACTGGACCTTGCTTCACGTGCATCGGACCGAGCATGCGATAACATCGGGATCCATGCCCACGTCCGAGTCTGGGGTATTGTTCCTCATCTCATAATACGATCTCGCACTGGCTTACACAGCGACGTCTCCTCGCCTTCTTGTTTGTGTTGTTAGACTTTACAGGCGTGCATCGTTTGACCACGAGGAGAACGGACAAAATAAAATGCGCGCGAACGTGATCCAGAATGCAGCGGTGGTAGCGCTGTGCTTTCTGCTCGAAGCCAAACGAGAGACGACACCACCGTGGGAGCAAACATGCACGACGAGGGGAACACGCGAGGGGAACACGAGAACAACATAACACGCGCATGCTAGAGAAAGAGAGAGAGAGGGCACGGGCAGTTTGGCGTCACCGAAGGACGCTGTGAGAGAGTTCCTGATGCCCAGCGGCGCCGCGAGCAGAAACAGCTTTAGCGCTAACCAAAGATGAGAGATGTTGATACCACTGCTTCAGAATATGGTGCCTTGATGCACGCTTTCACGGCTCATCGAGGCACACCACTCCAGCACTATGCACTATGCCACCCTCGAAAGCGGAACCATTTCCATGCATTATCAGCATGAGTATATATACAGACGAAGTCATTACGTGCATCGATCTTCTATTCGCGTTGTGTAAAAACAAGCGGCGCCAGTATTACTCACAAGCGCATACGTTTACCGATAGCCTCTCATAAATGTCTGTTAAAGTTCATGTTTCTGTTAGACAGCCAAGCTTCGATTCTATGCCTAGAGCATTTTGTGTGCGTGGTGTTTGTGTATGTTATGTGCAATGTGTATCTCCCTCTCTCTCTCTCTTTCTCTCTAATTCCCCTCTCCCAGTGTAGGGTAGGAAACTGAACTTAAGCCTAGTTAACCTCCCTACCTTTTTGATAATTTTTTTCAATCAGTGTAGTCAATCAGTGTAGGTCACCATTCTCTAGTATTCTACGGCATGACGTAATAATAACTAAATAATTTAAGCAAACACAAGGAAGCATGTGCTGGCATTTACATTTGAACAGCCTCTCTGGGATGTTGCAGTGCAGAATCCCGACGCTCTAAACGCCCCTACTTTTTTCCTGGGGCTTATGACGTGCATGGTTGCACAACCTAACTTATACCGTCATAAAATGGCATTATAAGATTACAAGTTGGCTTGAACGATTGTGGGAACATGCTGCAGGCTCTGCAGCAGCGTCCCTATCGGGGCTCTTTATCTCGCGGCGTCCAGCCTCCGCAGGAAAGTCGCAGACAGGCATTGTCTGTATTCATGGAGTTATCCCGCCTCCTAGCAGCTTACATTAAATCTCATTTATAAACGAACGCGCACACTTTGCAAGGTTCGATTTGGATTGAATAAACGTTTATTTAAAACACAGATCCTTGGGTCACGGGCCAATCCCGCATCAGGAGCGAGAGGCCGAGTCCCTCAGCCGCTTCGCGGTCTTGGTGCGCAGCCCGGATTTTTGTCAAGCATGGACTGCCATCTTTCATCTGGCAGAGGAGGTGATATGTAAGCGAGCGAGTTAGGCACACGGCCAGAGCACGCGATCTAGAGAATGTACTTATTCGCATTGTGGGCAGAGCTTACTGAGGTATAGAGTGTATAATTCCGTGTTAGGTTCAGCATTTGAAAGCTCTTATGTCTTGGTTCACTGTAGTGATTCTTATGTCTTGGTTAATGTAAGTGATTCGGGCCTAGCGAGATTATTGTGAGGCGGAGGGAAAGTTCTCCTGGATGCATAAAAGTGCTTAGTGAGCTTGTTATATGTAGCGGGTATTATTCCCGTCACGGTTAGAACGCATGCAGCATTTGAAAGCTCTTATGTCTTGGTTCACTGTAGTGATTCTTATGTCTTGGTTAATGTAAGTGATTCGGGCCTAGCGAGATTATTGTGAGGCGGAGGGAAAGTTCTCCTGGATGCATAAAAGTGCTTAGTGAGCTTGTTATATGTAGCGGGTATTATTCCCGTCACGGTTAGAACGCATGCTCGTGGGAGTCGCGGTCGTTGATGTCTCGCGCCACCTCGCGAGCTCACTTATTGAAACTGGGAGGGGAAGACACTCTGCAGTGAAGACAACAGGGTATGCGTGGTTTTCTTGCCTCGTAGTAATGATACTCACAGTGCTTCTTCTGAGACTACACCCTTTGCGAAGGCTTGTGCTGTGCTTCACTTGAATCACCGTGAATTATTTCCATATCTTCCTTAGTGAGTGCTGTGATGCCAGCTGCTTCCGTAAAGACTGGTTTCTTCATTCCGACCGTTGGCGCGCGCACAGGGGAAAGGGGGGGGAGGCGTCTTTTTTAGTCACTTAAGAGAGGAGGGCGCAAAGTGAGTCCCATATATTGACATAGTAAAAATGGGACGCTGTAACGAATCTTCGCCCCCCCCCCCCCTGAAGCGGTGCCCTGCACACAATTGTGATTTTGATTTCTGAATGTCGCTGCATTGGCAAAACCCAGCCGGCCACCACGGCTGCAAATAGCTTGACGATTGGCATGCACGAACAGTTGCGTTGAGAAAGCCAACCCCTTCATAGCAGTTTGAGATTGTACGAAGCCCTTGCAAATCGTTATTGGGTCTTTATAGGGCTAAATCTTGCAGGATATTCCCCGACCTTGCATGGACAGCCTCGCTAAATGCACGCTCTCCCTTTTTCATACTTCTGCTATTTCTTCGAGCGTGTTCTCAATACCAACCTTCAGTAGACGCACACTGCTGGAGTGCATGAATATGCGCTCAGGACCATCTTGGTAACCTTCCAGAGTTGTACATCGATTGAGTTTCTCGGACCCTGCTCTGCTCTCGGCCCGTTGTGCATTGGTGCCTCATACGCGAAGTCCCTAAAGATGAACGCATGCATCAGTTAGCCCCCTGCCTTCTCTCTTGCTGTTCTTCCTTCCTTCTGCGTATCAGGTGCACCGTGCTGTCGGTTTAGCAGGTTAACTTGGCAATAGTCTTGCTTTTCGTACTTTCAGACTACATCATAATGCCGGAATTTTGATGACATCGACCCTCGAGTTGACAACAGGATGCGACAGAACGTTAAAAGAGAGTGAATGTTCTGCACGCAAATAAACGCATGAAGACACCGGGCTTGTTTCCAAAACACTTCTTCCCGAAGGATTTCCGTTAGGTTAGCCAGTGCGTTGGGGCATTTGGCGAGTCTTGACAATGCTGACGGTTTGCACGGTCCACCTCATCACCATCCAAGTGCGAGGCCACCACTGGCGGTGCTGTTGCCCACTGTATATAGACTGACTCCTTAACCGGGACACGGCGGATACCGTCAGTGCGCCGGACCACTCATCTTTCCCAGATGTAACTGACAGGCGAGTGCTGATCTACGTTGCCTCGGGCTGTAGTTTTATACTATATTATGTAAGCATCACGGCGTATCGAGTTGCCGGCAAGCTTGCGTGACGCGTACAATTATACTCGATTTACTATGAGAAGCCGGTCCACCTCGCAACGCTCAGCTCGACGTTGAACAGTCGCTGACTTGTTCGTTTAACAGCGATTGCACTGGTGCGTTGGGTCACCCGGAATTTCACACTTGTTCGCAAACACGAACATTGCCTCGACAAACGAGGTGGGGTAAATAAAATACGACACCTGCGAGCTGTTTAACGTGCACATTGTTCCACCTGGAAATCGACAGTCGGCACGAAACGCGATTATTCGCACAGCGTGCGCAGTGGGGATGTCGACGACACCACCAACGCTAGATTTGCGAGTAGGTGCGACTATAAAATGCTTTATACATTTATAAACGTCTGATGATTTGAAGTACCTTGTGTACTCTTAATACGGGAGATCATTAATGCTCGCTGTGGTGAGTTTTGAAAAAGCTGTTAACGATTTCCAGTACTTGGTACTGCACTATATAAGAGCTGAAAGCCATCCTGTGGGCTTCACGCTTGATGAGGCGTCAAAGACAATGACCAAAATTACTAGTTCCGCAAGCAACTCTACTTCAATGCTTTCTGTGTGTACATCTAAGTGCGTCTATATTGTCCCGGTTTTCAGGTAGAGGCGCTGCATGGTAGTATACACAAAAATGTCATGAAACAAACGAACAAAACGAAAATGAACGTATCATTTCCACAGCATAAATCTAGCATAATAAATCCTTGCAGTAAAGCTTAAAGTTTTCACTGAGAATGCAAGCGAGCAAGCGTGAGAGAAGTCTATCCTGACCTTGATGCCTCGCCTGGTAGGGGAAACCACTTGAGTGACTGAAGAGACAAGAAAAGATCACGGTCACTTGGCTGACGGGCTCTAATGTCTATAGTTTACTCATAGGCGCTTTCGTTGTTTACATACAGAGTAGGGAGAGGGTAGAAAAAGTGGGTAACGATTTAGAGAACAGGGTACTATACTAATGGGAGAGCAGAAGGCAGTCCCAGAATGGCCTAGGGTTAGAGGCGGAAGCACCGCGTTCCATACCTGGAAACCCCACTGCGTTCTATACACTGCAGAGTTGCTCGATGGCTTATAGTTTCGTGCACGAGCGTATATAGCCTAGAAGAATTAGAGGAGATGGAATGCTTTAGTGGGTCTATAGCCTGCTCATTTTCAACACTTTTCTCACCTTTGTCTGGCTAAATAAATCAAACACAACTTCTTTTAAGTTACGCACAGCATTACAGGTGTTAGTCGTTAACTTTAAGCGCCTTTCCTTTACCAGGAAGCGAAAAAAAAAACGTTTTTGCTTACATTGGCACAACAACAACAACAAAAAACGTTTTCTGCTTCAGCGTTCGAGAGTGATAATTGAAGTGACCGGAAGTTTCTTGGGAAGCAACTCCGAAAAGGTGAATAGGGTTTTCAGGGTTGTAAGAAACATCGCAATGAAGCAACCCACTCTGATTTATCTCCCCTTGACTTCTTAAACGTGCTACCAATTTATGGTACACAGATGAATACGGCCAGTGACAATAATACGAAGGCAAACAGAAGCCAGGAGGGGTGCCCTAAACCCCCCCTCTCCCGGTCAAGGTGTTTAGCAAGTACACATCACCCCCCTCCTCCTCCTCCTCCTTGTTAAATATTTCTGATTACATGCCTGACACAGGGCACACTCTAACGTTAATTTTATAATCTTTTCACTGGCTTCATTGTTTGTTTGATGATTGTTGTAACTATTGCAGGAAAACGAGAAAACTCGGTTCTATTTCTTCACATACTCATTCACATACTTACACGAGCGTTAGTTCCAAAGCCAGAACTATGAATACGCTGAGACTCGTTCAGTTCGCTACCCTTGCAGAAGAAAGGAGAGTGTTAGAGAGATGGGCGTGGTGAGCAGAGGAGACGGGCGCAGGCGGCTTTCGAGTCGCGGATCTTGTTTGCACTGCAATCGGATACACGTGTTTCAACGCCACGGGCTTTCACGCGTCGTCTGTCGAGCTGTCTCGCTGACAAACCGGCAGAATTCTAAGGTGACGTTTCGGGACCGCAAGCCGCCGCGGGCACCCTAGACCCTGGTCACCCATGGTACAAGTGACATTGGGCGGCGTCGAGGGCGATGAGGGTTGCGGGACAGCCGATAATACACGCCGCGTTTCTGCCCTCGTGCAGCGTGCCATCAACGCGCCTCGACACACTGACGTCCCCGAGCCGGGTGACAAGCACTGAAGCAGTGGGCGGATTCGAAGGCGCGGCGGATTAGTGTAAATAGGCGACTTGGTGACACAGCTGCCTGCGTCCCACCACTTGTGACCGGGAGGGCGTTTATGAAATGAAAGGGACCGCACTTTCAGACGTGTCATACATTTGTTGACACTTGCGGAAAATTGACTGGGAGCTGACCGTACGTTGACTTACAGGTCGCGTGAGAGGTATCCGGTGTCCCAGACAAGGAGGAACACTCTAAAAAAAGAGCGAGTTGAAAAGGGTGTCTTTTTGCCCCGCAACAATAATCGTCATCTATATTGCGTTCCATCCTTGTGCTATCGCCCCGCGCACGGTACATTCCGGTCACGATCGACATGCCCATTATCAGGGTTACATTGCATTCTCGATAGGAAAGTGGCCAGCGCCGAGTTTTCAAGTAAGGAAGCGCACGCAAGCCTGATGACGATTATTGTTGTGGGACAAAAAGACACCCTTTTTACTCGATATTTTTTTAGAGTGAAGAAAAGAAAAAAAAGGAATAAGAATAAAACGGGGTAATAATACCATTATATATATATATATATATATATATATATATATATATATATATATATATATATATATATATATATATATATATATATATATATATATATATATATATATATATATATATATATATATATATATATGACAAGCTTTTCTCAAAGACGCCTTTATATTCGAAGATCCCCAAATGAGATCGCCACGTTCGCAGGTCATGCGGCGTGCCTTTTATAATGGTGCTATGAAGTCCCTTGTCTTCGCCTTCCATCGTTTGTTCCGGCATGCCGCATCAATGAGATGATTTATCTTTCGAAAGAATGTCACATTGAGACGTGAAATAGTGCGCTCGCTTCGAAAGAAAGTCAGTTAAGCACAGCTGGTGAGGTGGTGTGAAGAAACTGGACACCTTTAACCTTGTTGGCAGAGTCGATTTGTACATAGTATACGGAAACGAATAACGGAATGCCATGGCGTAATTGTTAAAGTCAAAATCACCTAGGACTTGAGATATGAACGACCGCGAAAACCACACGTACTTTGTGATCAACGTATACAATCGCCAGCCTATGCCCATCGCCGCAAAGAGAAGAAAAAGGAACGCTTAAAACATTTTGTGGCACTATGTAACATCTTCTGTATCGGCCCTGATCAGCACGCCCACCAGGCGTGCTGATTATTGACCGGCTTGATTATTGACCGGGATAAAAACAGAATGCTGTCATGCTGGCCTCGCCGTCAGTTGTAGACATTGTCTTGATTATGTGGACACCCTTTATACGATCCCCCTCGCACCTTTCGCCCTCACATGCTTCAAAGAGGGAGTCGCTGAGGCTGCAAGAATTTATGGCACCGCCATTGAGAGCCAGCAGGCAGGTGCAATGGGAAAGAACTCCGATAACCTGTGATACCTTTCTGCCGTGAGTATCAACAAAATTTAAAAACACTGTACAGTAAGGACCACCCATGACATATTTCCGAGAAGCCTGATGCACTTTAGCCAAGAGATTGTATCTGTAAATGGTTATGACAATTTATACAAGTGACCCGACAAGTTATATGAAAATGTTTGTACATTCTGACAACGTAAGAGAAGCAGCAGACGCTCTCTCTTCTTCTCCCCACTCTTTCTTGTCCCGATTTCGTCACCCATGTGCTGGATATAGGAAACCGGTTGCAAATCTATGGCTAGATTTCCAAGCCTTCCTCTTCATCTCTCGTTCTCCCTTCCTTTTTGGCTTTATCAACTGTATACCTAAAAAGCCACTGCTTCTCTGTTCCGTATGGTTTACGAACAGTGGCATTTCAGAATGGTGCCAACATACGCGTGCAACACACCCACTCTTACATCGAAAAAGTGTACGAACTCACCAGCTCTTTTCGACGAACCTCGTCCGGGGAGCTGAGTGGCGTAAGCTGCTGCTGCTGCTGCTGTTGTGGAGGGAGTTGCTGTTGCTGCTGCTGGTGGTGGAGCGTGAGAGCTGCATGAGCCGCCTGCAGGTCCGCCTTGAAGCACGCCTGGTGGGCGGCGCCCGGTGGTCCCTGCAGCAGGTCCATGAGGTAGGCGATGTACGAGGTAGCCAGCCGCAGCGTCTTTATCTTCGACAGCTTGGTGTCAGCTGGCACGTTGGGTATGCACTCGCGCAGTTCGGCGAACGCGTTGTTGATGCTCTGCGTGCGGCGTCGCTCCTTGCGGTTGGCGGTCACCCGCCGCTTGACCCCGCGCCCCGCAGGCGGCGGCGGGACGCTGGGCGGGTGAGGCGAGGCCCAAGGCTCGTCCGCCGAGCCCGGCCTCGCTGGGCCGCCGGCCGAGTACGAGCACGCCGCCGGCACACCTCCGCTGCCGGTCAGGTCACCAGCCGTCGCCTGGTCCCCGAGGAGCCAACCCAGGTACTCGGCTCCCGGTGGACCACTTGCGTAGTAAGCCCCGTACAGGGGCTCCTGGGCGGCGAATGCGGCCGCAGCCGCTGGGGGAAAGCCACCCACCAGGCTCATGTTCGAGCGAAAGCTTTCTGGCAGTTGCTTGCGAGTGTCAATCAACGAGATTGGCCAAGTCCTGTCGGATATATAGGCTCTGTTCTCTCCTACAGAACGCGAAACAATATTTTGTCGCTTCAATTCAACCTAATGGCAAGATTGATGTACCTGCGCAGTTGTTGCGATACACCGATTGGAGTTGCAGCACTTCAGTATCTTAAAGCACAAAAGCGAAACGCCGTAACTAGTGGTCTCGTCGACCCCGCGCAATGAGCACTTCACGTACAGAACACATGCGGAGAGCCATGGATAACAGTCCCTCTTAAGCGCGTTGGTTGATTTCCAGACTTGAAGACCTCGACGATATCGTTCGTACAGCTGTTGGTGTTTGGCAGTGGTTAGTGTTCGTCAGGGAGCTCGCAATGGCGAAAACAACACAAGACAAGACATGATGAAAGACCGAGCTCTTTGCAGAACCGTACCGTCCTCCAGTAACAGGTGTGTCATCTAATTAATTACGACATGGTACTTTCGGGCAACGAATATGAACAAGCACCTTTCCAGCACGTGGATTTGGAATCCAGGTTGACGAGGCAAAAAAATCAACCGTTGAAATGTACGAGCACTATCATCTGGTCTTCGAGACATATTTTCGTTGCCCCATTTCGCTAATCGCAGTTTTGGACTGACGTCTCTCGTACCAAACTGTGCATCAAAAAAAAAAAAGTTCATCGGCAACACAAATACCGTGCAACGTGAGGTACAGTCTCGTTCTCCAGACGCCCTCAAACAAATCAGTTCCCCTGAAGGGCTACTTTCGAAACGCCCACTTGCCGCCTCCTCCTGCAGCGCTCGATGACACTAACTGGGAAAGGCACGTGTGAGGGGTCTGGCGGAGCAATAGACTCTGTTGGCAGCTGGGGATGTGGAGCCGCGGAAGAAACGAGGGCGCTAACACAGTCCTTCTTTCAGACCAGAATGACTTTCTTTAGTTTTTTTTTTACTTATCAAGTTACTTCTCAAGAATGTCTTCGTTTATATTCGTAAAGATATCCACAAGTGCTACCAGTATTGCACCAAATTTCCGGGTTTTAGAAACCTATTACAGAGCACGCGAGCCCTGATGGAGAGAGCTGTAGTTACCTGTTCCGAGCAAAATTGCAGGATGCCAGCGGAGTTGGATCGGATGCAGTTTAGTATGAGTGACGATGTCGAGTCTTCAGCAGGTTATAGAAAACTTTGCGGAAGGTGGTTGGTCAGCTGGTACTTGATCTTTGCTGTCACTCTAGCTGGTCTTGATTTCACAGTCTCCAACACACTCTCACACTCGTGACATGGAAGAGATGGAGAAGCCTGGCTCTGGATCAGCAGGCCTGTCGATTCGACGATACCGGAACAATACTGCAGCCGCTACGGAACGTCGGACAGCGCGTCCAGGACTGCGTGCGAGCGGGATTGAAGACTAGGCCTTGCGCCGCTTCCGGGCTGCTACAGCAGTCCGGTGCTCGGGCATTGCGTGGCCGGACTGCGTCTCGGTTGCCACGGCCTGCCATGCGGCCCGCGGTAGATGCCCGCAGAGGCGGGCAACAGCCTGGCTCCGCCCGCGTCCAGCTCTCTCTCTCCGGACGACGCCCACAGCACGCAGCACTCGCGCTGCCGTTGCGATGGGTGCCCGAGGGTGAGACTACACCTCCTCGATGGGGGTATTCGGCACTGTCGCCGCACCTTTATGATAATACGCGCCCATTTTCCCCTTTTAGCCTTTCGCGTTTATTTTGCCAGGCTATAGTTCAGTGACGCCGTCCCTTGCCGTCGTATACCCGTTCTGCAGAGTGATTATCGACACGAATTTGGGAGATGCGTGTTATTAAGTGACATGCACAGTGTCGGTGAATGGGACTCAGTGACTTTCAGAAATGCAGTTCTGGAGGAAATGAGAAACGCAGCTGTGACGAACCGTAGCGAAAATGGCACTTGGTAATAGTGATGTCATATATTGTTTTTAGAACAGTGGAACAGTGACATGAAACATGCTCTGTCATACACTTACTATTGGTAATGATAGTAGTAGTAGTAGTAGTAGTAGTCGTAGTAGTAGTAGTAGTAGTAGTAGTAGTAGTAGTAGTAGTAGTAGTAGTAGTACTGACGCTCCCACGTTTGAATGCACGTATATATTCTATAAACTGTTCGTGGCGATAACCGCCACCGTAGCTCAGTGGTAGATATCGAACGCGTTATTCGGAGGTCGCAGGTTCGGATCCTGCCAGTGGCAAGTTATCTTTTCGCCCACTTTTCTTTCTTCACACTTACATTACAATTACTTCTTACAACATCCCCTATACTTTCCCTCACATTATTGTCTGTTAGTTTTCATTAACAAAGCACAAGGTAAGACGAAAAATCAAAATGAGAAAAGGAGTTGGGCGATGTGTGAAACTGCGTTAAAACGGCGCAAAGATCGAAAAAAGAAAAGCAGCTGTATGATTTATGAAGAGCATGAAGATGGAGATAAAAACACCATGATGGTTCGTTTTCTCAACGCGGCTATCTGCTCATGTTACGCGCATTTCAAAAAATGATAGAACCAATCAAATAATACAGGACATGTGATGATATCGTGAATAAGTTAGGAAATAAATAGCATAACAGTAAAATTTCGTTTGTGGCAGACTAATGACAGTGACAATAATCCAACAGTAGTATACCGAGAAAGAAACCATATTTGATCCTCCGTTATACTAATCGGTAAACACCAAAGGAAGAAGTGTCCTTACGAAAGTAGTTTATTGTTTAGTGTACATAAATATAAGTGAAGTTGGGCAATGTTTATTGGTGTTTAACAGCTATAACGCCACTTAGTCGTACATCTTCCTCCCGACGACTAACATGCATCAATAATGATTAAACAAACCCTAGTGGTCATAGCTGAGTGCAGAACCAGGGAAGACGGTGTGACAGCCAAAAGAACGCGGCTGATTGGACGCCAGACTTGGGCTGAGGTCACCTCCTCGCTGCATGTTGGAGTTATTGAACGCCATGGCCCATAGTACCGGGTCATTACCACTGACTCTGGGGTCGCCTGCCACAATATTGAGCGATAGTATACCACGCCTTCAACGTTCTGCACGCTTGCGAGTATATACACCGGGTGTCCGACCCGTCGTACGATCGTGTGGGCTGCGACTAGTGTTGTGGAAAGGAATGACGTTCCATGAACTAGTTCCTTTTGGAAGCCACAGAGGAACACCACTGTCCGATTCAGAATCCGTGTGACTGTAACGGTAACTCGTTATTTCTTCAAGGGAACGGTATGTTCTTTCTGTAAACGTTCTACGGCCTTCAACATGCACACGCAAGCCGCACGTAATGCAGCACAGGACAGACGGGCGACAATGTGTTGCTCGCCTATCGCGTGACTATGGTGCATCCTCATTTTCCCTTGAGGCGCCCTCGGCATTGCTGGGAGCGTAAGGGGAAGAGGCCACAGTCTCTTACGCAGGTATACTTACGCAGTAACTAACGCGCTCGAACATGCTGCAGCGTGTTCTGGCTAAGATACAGCGCGTTGGCTGATCACGCGTCTGCAGAATCTCGTTTCCCGAGGCCATCACACGATCGCAGACAAAGTGTAAGGGCGGTTACGCCACACATCGAATTGAACTCCGCCCCAATAAGCTGCTTCGCATGTAAAAGATCCGCAGTGATTCCCAGCAGAGTCGTACTTAGCAATTTTATTTCTGATGAAAATTGTGGCTCCCTCGGTTTTCCTCTGCGCTAAACAAGCACAATCTGAAAATTTCGAATATCGTTCAAAGTTTTAAGAGAGACCCACAATCACATTTTATAGTACACATGAGACGTCTCTCGGTGAACATTAACTAGCAGGAAACAAGCGCATATAGATTTAAAAAATGAAAGTAGTAAATGATTTTATGTTCAACAATAACGTCCTATTCATCCGATAACAAACACGAAATAACACAGAGTCGCGGTGTGGATGTGCACTTTTAAGTGTGCAGCCCTTCAGGCTGCAGGCTGTCGTATGTCGTCGTAGTCTGTCGTCGTCGTTTGGCATAACGCAAGCAGAAACATATATAGCGTATAGCCAGCTGTCGACTATTGAGTGCGCCAAGGAGAAGTCTTCTTCGCATTGTTCTTCGAGTTCGTTGATGATGAGTTTAACGCGCCTTCTTTCTCTCGTTCCTCGTGTGCCTTGATGATTATATAATGTGCGTGCATTACTGCTATAGGGAAACAATACAACGCAGACCACGTATTAAAATTGAAATCGGAGGCAAGCTAGAAATAGGAAATGCGAGAAATAAATGAGAAATAAATATAGGAAGAAAAATAGAAATGAACATAAGGGAAACAAAATAAAAAAAAAACGGGGAAATACAGAAGAGAGAGAGAGAGAGATGAAGAAAGAAACAAAAAACAGAAGAGAAAGAAAATAGGCTGCCCAGCTCCGCACCTCTTTCAGGCTTGGAACTATACTGGCGTGAAGCTGCCTTAATTTTCTTCTTTTTCCTCTGTGAAAAGACTCCAAGTAAAAAACAAAGACATGCATGTGAAGCGCAGGCAACGCTCAAACCAAGAGCTTACCGACTTGCGAGGTTACGCGTGACGTGATCGTTTAGATAAACACGAGGCGCGTATACGATTCACGGGCATTCCCAAAGTGCTCCGGAGCGCGAAGCTGCTGTATAGGGCGCCTTCGAAAGCAAAAAAGTTATGAAGACACACTGCACAGTGTACGAGACGCACAGGGACGACCACCCGTCTCGGCTCGAGCTCGGATGCCGAGACGTCGTTTTCGTCGAAGCGATGCCGACCTTAAGTGATGGTGCGACGACAGCACGAGTACACAGCGCCGCTCGGACTGTGCTTCCGTGCACAGGAGCAGAGAAGGCGGGAAAGGAAGAAGAATGAGAACGGCCGGAGAAGGAGGTGCAGGAAGACAAGGAAGATGGCGTCTCGGTCAGTTGCAGAACTGTTCTCCGCTGGGACAAGAGACGGCAAGGCGCCGCCGCACCCAAACAGACCAGACGTATACAGACAGACGGAGTTGCGGTCTCGGCTTAAGAAAACGAAACGGTCCGAAAGGCGACACTGTTTGTGTCCTCCTCCTTTTCTTTTTTCCCTCCGTGGCGCTGAGTGCAGGGTCGCGAAATTGACCAGGGTTCAAGTTACACTTTCCACTCGCGTTGTGTCTGAAACGGGGGCGAGAGAGAAGCGTCCTCCTTGGACGCGAACTGCCCGAACCTTTTGGCGATCGCCAGCGTATACGGGGAATGCCCTCGTCTGTAAGGGCAAGAAGGTGTCGAACGCACGCAATACGCCGCCAGTGCTGGAGCATCCGCAGAGCGACAGGCGGAGCGCGCTATCTGAGAGCGTCTTTCCATCAGCGAAGCTTGGAGAAGGGTGACCCGTGTCTGAGCCACTGGCTGAGTTATTGCTTTTCGAGAGTTGCGGCGACAAGACGAATGTGTCGCGACGCGATGCCGGAGTCACGGGTTCCTTATGTTTTCATTGGCGCGTGAGCGTCACTTTCTCTTTTCGTATAGTTTCTTTATGCTCATTGTGATGTTCGCGGAGGTCACGTCTTGTAATAACCGTTGTGATGGATCCGCTGCCGACACCGCAAGGTCGGTGGCCAGTGCATGAGCATAGTATACGTCCATGCATCGGATTAGAAACCTCCTGGAAAACGAGGTCTTCTTATAGCTAACTTCTTGTTAGAACTTCGGAACTGAAAATGAGGGACAAAGAGAAGACATAGAAGGATGTCACTTTACTAACAAGTGAAGCTTTATTAACAACATTTTATAGCAGTGGTGTTAGCTATGAACCAACAATAGCTCCGGTGAATACCATTTTGATGTTTCTTCTTCGTGTCAAACGCGTGCGCTTTTCTGCGCAGAGACTACAAACAAATTTTGTCCATTTGTGCACGCACAGATTATTTTTCGCAGAGTACAAACAGAAGCATGACTGTCAGATGCATGCCTTGGGAACTCGACACGTTACAGGTGTCGCGTTGCTCTGCTTGAGGGCGCGCAAGGTCGACTCCGTGCCATGGCGGCCCCATTTAGAAGGGACGAAACACAAAAGACACGGGTGCGCTTACATTTACGCTCGCGTTTAAGAACCCTGGGTGGCCGAAATTCATCCGTAGTCATCCGGAGCATTAAAATACACTTAATCGCATTAAAAATTAGCTTGCCATGCCAAAAAGCTTACAGAACGCAATTTTAAAGATGTGCAGGTTCCAAGCCCAGTGGGAACCAACATACGCAAAGCGTCACGCATTTCGAAGGTGTCGCATGTACATCTCGTGTTTGTCCAAGAAATAATGGTGACAGAAAATGCATGCGCAGAGGGAAGTATTACGCGCATATGAATTAATTAGAAATTCCCACACCCCTTACGTCGTAATTGCAGAAAATCGCGTAATGCTCAATACGAGCGGCAACACAATGCCCCCGTGACTGCGCACACATTGTTGCCCGCCTGAAAGCATACAAGCCAAGACAACTGGACTGACTCGTCCGGTGGCCTTCGTCTGCGCGGAGAGCAATGTTGCGCACATGGACGAAGACAACCGAAGACTACGGTGAACGCACTTGCCGCTCCGACTCAGAAAGGGAGAAGAGGATCAGGAGGACTTCTAACTAGTCCGCCGCTTCTGAGCTCACCCTCACGACCTAATAAACGGCCCCTTTCAGCCTTTGACGGTATCGTTCAAGCGTAACAATATATATATAAAAGGGTACTGTTTTGATGACGTTTTAACTAATTTAATGTTTATCTGTGTCGCCATCCGTGCTTTTAGCACGGGCAACGTGCTGCAGCTCACACTGAGTGCGACTTCACCTATAACCGCCGCAAATGCGGGGAAACTTCCTACCCTGGCTTGAAACCTCTATTCCTGAACAAAAGTTAAAATAAAAAAAACTTACATGTGACCGGGAAGAGATAAGAGAGAAAGAGCATCGTGCCCAGCGGAAGAAATGAGCATCACTTTTTTTTTTATCTCCCTCTGTTTATTCTCGTTTGCTTCGCCACGTACAACACGCGGTGAACGCCGTGCTCTCTTTTTACGACGCCGCGTCGTGCGACCGCACCGGGGCGCCCGACGACGAGTCGTCGTAGGGGCTTTAAGTCGTCGCACGGCGGAACGAGGGCGCTCTGTAACCGCGGGCCTCGGGTTCACGACTATACGACCCTCGGGCCGGTCTTGTAGGCGGCTTTGCCGAACTCGATGCGCGCACTCGGCGATCGTAAATCACCTCCCGATGAAATGTGCCTTCAACTCGCTACAGTGGGAGGGGAAAGCTCTCACATGCTTCGAAGAGAGAGAATGATGATGTCGCGAGCGAATACGGTGAGCAAGGGTGTCTTACATACATGGCCGTACAAGCAGCGAGAGATTCTTTGAACGAAAGCGACCGATGGATGTTGGTAGTGCGGGTATACATAGTGATACAGTGAAAAAAAAAATTGAGGGAATGATAACAATATTTATAAAGCGTTCGATGATGACAATAGTTTAGGGGTCTCACTGGCCAAAGCCCCAATATTATTGTGAGAGACACCGTAGGGTAGGGCTCCAACATTTTAAACCGTTTGTACATAGAATGGGAAGAATCTACCCTTGGTTTGAACTTATATGGTCCCAACACCCAGTTTCGGATTACATGACGAAAACATGCACGAAAAAAATGTTGCCGTATACGATAGTTCGATGCATAGAAGTAAAAAGAAGGGAAAAAAAAGACCGTTCCATATCAGCCGCTGGACAATGAGAACGTGCCAAAATTGCGTGGCCCTCATTTGATACGCAAACAATGCACACTAAAAGGCAACCAAAAAAAAAAGGAGAAGGCCCGAAGAAAAATGAATACGTTTACGCATCAAACGGGGTCTCGTTTTCCATACACGCAAACGCTTCGGTTCGGCAGTTCCATAATGCGTCACATTCACCGGAGGCACAGCGCGTTTCCCGGTCCATCCCGCAAAACGGCGCACGCAGCTCTAATGGCATTCCACGTAACTGCGGTGGCGTGACGCTGAATAAGCCGGGCACCACGTCTGGTATGCGGGGCGTTGCGCGCGAAGACCGAGTCAAGCAGAAAGCCAAACTACGATCGCCCCTGCCGACCAGCACTGAACTGTACCCCGTCGTTTCTCCTCTCCGTGGCCACCACACAGCGCAGGCATGCAGTCCAGTAGCCGTGGCGGCGACAATCGGTCCTAAAATTTAGAGGGTACCTTTTCTTTACCGATGGGCAAGAGCTCGCATCGCGCGACGACGGGCTGTGTACACATTTCCGCGTCGTGTGATTGTCGTGGACACCATTAGTGGGTCGAAGCCTTCTTTAGGCACGCCCGGTCCCTTCCGTCGGGCGCCCCACTTGACCGCTGCCCCCTTCCCGCCCACCTCGGAGCATACTCGCTCGACGTCAGTCTTTACGTCCGAAGAGAAAGGAACCGAATAGTGGGACTAGTACGATGCCGCTTACTGTAACGGCGTCCTAAAAAGCGGCCCGTCTGGAGTTCATTGAGAGTACCTGCAATAGTGTCATGCACAGGCAGGCTAAAAGCGCTATCATAACATTTCATTCGAGTGCTTTGATTGCCGTATAAAGATTGCAGTCAACGCCGTACGTATACCAAGCTAAGTTGTACATGACCCGGCAAAACCAAAATTAATCCGTTCTGTTCGCAATATCGTGCATGCGCCACTGACAATTGGGCAATACTTACCACAGGTCCACTCAAAATGAATTTGTCCGCTGGCAAAATATATATGTGCCACAGGAATTGCGCAAACTTCGCTACTCGCGACTGTTGCACTGAAAATGAAGAAAGTGACACAGACACACGGGCGGCAGACAGCAATTATTATTTCTGGACGTAAGCAGTAATTGAGAAATACATTATTAAATCACCGCGATTAATCCAGATAAACAGCTGCGTCGCGCGTTTTAGCTTCGCTGGTTAACCATCTTCAGGGAGTGATTGGGCGCCCCGCCACGGTGGTCTAGTGGCTAAAGTACTCGGCTGCTGACCCGCAGGTCACGGGATCAAATCCCGGCTGTGGTGGCTGCATTTCTGATGGACGCGGAAATGTTGTAGGCCCGTGTACTCAGATTTTTGTGCACGTTAAAGAACCCCAGGTGGTCAAAATTTCCGGAGTCCTCCACTACGGCGTCTCTTCTAATCAAATGGTGGTTTTGGGGACCTTAAACCCCACAAATCAATCAAATCAATCACGGAGTGATTGGGCAATTATTCTTGTTGATTACATAGCGACGATGATCCATTTCATTTTGTTACAGTATGGTAACTGCGGTAACTATACCACGCATTGGACGCCACCGTGGTTGGGAATGCTTGCTTTAGCCAAGAAAGATCTAAGGCGTCCACCATCTCGGAAAAGTGATCCGCGGTCGACGCCACAATTTGCGCCCTCAAGCGTGTACGATCTGCGCTTCGCCCCGCATGTCGCGGCCACAAAAGTGCAGACGTGTCCACAGTAAACGGCGGTATGCGCGACACCGGCACTGAAGCATCGGTGCCCGCCTGCGTCGTTAGGCGCGCGCGCAAACAGCCGCTGGCGCGCCGTTTTTTCCCACGCCGAGTCTCGTTTACTTGCAGGTGGCCACTTGACTGCCCAATTACAATTTATTCGGGCGCCCCAGCATTCGCGCTACAGCGTCATCTGCCTCGTTTGTTGCATCCAACCTCGCTTGCGTTTGTCTTAAATGATTTTGCTGACGATTTTCTATACCCGTGAGATAACTGTGTAACCCTGTCGTAAATAGAGAAAGAAAGCGAGAAAGAATACAAAGTTGAGATGGAAACACACTATAGTTCTAAATGACCATCTCGCTGCGAACAAAATGCGAAGGATCACGGGAAATGAAAATAGCTCGACCGACAAACTGTTATTGTATATGGGATTTTGCATGCCAAAACCACGATGTGATTGGGAGGCACGTCGAAGCGAAGGGCTTCGAAAAATTTCACCACCTGGTGCTCTTTAATGTGAAATTACATCACTACAGTATGCACGCGCCTCAGTCGCCTTTCGCCTCCATTTAAATCCGACAGCCGTGGCCGGCATGGAACCCGCAACTTCCAGCTCATAGCTTTTTGTTTTCTTCCTTTGTGTACATATAAAGACGCATCCATGTTGCTGCTCTTATCTTTCTCCTCGTCTGCAGAGCTCAGCCGTCCGCCACGCAGTTTTGTGAAGCAAACAGCGCTCGAAAGCCCTCTGAACAAAGTATAAGCAAAGAACATTCCTGTATATACACTTCCTCGGTCTTCGACCTCCAGCAGTCTTCGACAGTATAAACACGCAGTGAACGTCGCCAGCGCATTTACATTTTCAACGAGACGACTCACTGATGACGCCCGTTCAGCGAATGCAATCGCGATGCTCGATCAGAGTGGCATCAGTAAAGCCGGCCGTCTGCTGAAGGAGCTTGAAGCGAAGCAGCCTGGGCTGCCCGACTCGGCGTCAAGAAATCACCCATTCATACTCGCATAGAACAACTGATGGTAAAGAAAGAAGTCGTCTGGTGTGGCAACACAACATTAGCAATGCTATTTACGGAAAAGGTGGATAAAAGATATGTGACGTGCACACCGGTAGCAGTTAGGAAAGACGACGACGTCCTACGCAAACGTCACAGATAGCATATATACAAATATACCGGTGCCCGAAGAACCATGTTTAGACGAGACCAACTTGGCTTTAACAAACTATATACGCACCTCTGTGTTGAAAGACAGGAAGATAAGCCAAGTGCACAGCGACATACGAGATGCAGCACTACACGGAAGGTAAACAGAGGTTAAACCACTCGCCGGGTTAGGTATAGGAGCCATCTATGAGCATGCATGTCACTGCCATCCATATATCTTGTGATCCAGATGTCCCGATTGTTGAAAGCTCGACACGTAACGATGCGCGTGAATGAGTAAGGAAGCGACACGCGCAATGATACGTTGTTTATGCGGGGAATGTTTACGTAACCTTTATTTCTTCCGGGTTAACATCGCATAACGGTGGGGGAGAGAAAATAGCACGTGCGAGACGGGAAGGAAGCGCCCAGAGAAGAATGGACAGCGATCGTCCGTACGTTTTGCCACAGTCCACGAAGAGAGCTTACTGCTTAGAGCCCATTTTCATCTTCTCGTTCGTCTTCTTTCTGCCTTTGACGCAAAAAAAAACAGTCAGGCGAGGGTTTACACTTCAGACTGCAGACCGCAAACAAACGAAGCATGCGCGACGTTGCTTCATGACGCAGTAGTCGGGATTTTTTTTTTCTCGCTACTTCACACTGGCTAAGCATAAACTCCGGAGCCAGTCAGGAACCGGTCCGCAACCCCGAGAACAGAACAAAGGAAAAGTCACAAAAACAACAGAAGACGGGGCCCTGGCCGCAGGTTCGTGCGGGCGCTCCTTGCGAGGCACTCGCTCTGCGGCATGCTGCGATGAGTGAAGAACGTAAACGGAGCCCACGGTTCCTGTCGGGGGAGGAGCGCCTCGCAACCAAGATGGCGGACTCCGCGGGCGAGCCACTTTGTTGGTTTACGAATGAGCTCGGCGCTGACAAGCTAATCAGCCGCGAAGGATGTTGTTTGATCGGTACCGGAATGCAGTTCCGAAATAGAAGCCGGGCTGTTGCAGCGTTATATGCAGCAGTGGCCGGCGTAAGCGTAAACTTCTTGCCCCGTTATTGCGGTATATATTGATCGTGTATGCGTGCGTGAGTGAGGATGCGTCCGTGCTCAGCCGGGAACGCGGAGGTCCGCTTGGAGCCTTAGAAGCCAGGAAACAATGGAGGGCCTATAATTAGATCGAAAACTGACGCTCGCACTTGGTGCAGCCTTCTTTTGCTTTGAAAAGCGATGTCGATGGCCCCAGTGGCTGATGAGATGGACTCAGCGGCATCCTAAGTATAAACCGGAGTCGCGGTAGAGAAGGGGGGGGGGGTCCTTTTTTTTAACATGTTATTTGCAATTAGTTTCTTCGCTTCGCGATGCCCACAAAAATGGATATGAAGCGATGATGACGTACTTCGCACAACGGCCTGTCATTCGTCTCTTGCTTTCCGGGCTTAAAAGTAGGAAGTGAACTGTTCTTGGAACGTAACATCAGGCGTCCTAGGCCACAAGCTATAGATTATCTTAAAAATATCCGTGCTTATGATTCATCACTATGCGCATTTCAGGACGGGGGATGTTGATTGCAGGAGATCCCGGGCCCCTCGCATATTATTTCAATGTATGAGGCCTACTTTGCGCCCCCTTCCTAGGTGAGTTTTACACTTGTACTACGACATTTACCTTTACTTTTACTTTTACACTTTTACTTAAACGGGAGGAGGAAAGGCACTTTTAATGAGTGTGTCTATCACATTAAAGAATGATGAGACAGATCTGACCGAGTAAAAGCGTAGTTTCCCAGATTGCGCGTTGGCAGGTTTGCTGGCGCGCAATCTTGGAGGTCATGGTAAAAGTATGAGACCAATTTCGAATCAGTGAGAGAAGAGCCCTATAGAAGCGATATGGTGATGTTTAATGCTATCAACTGCACGGTCAATTTAACTTGGCCGCGAAGTTATAACTGTTGCCTCTTTAATACAGCCACATCATCTGGAAAGTAAGAAAAGCCGTGGTCAAGTGATCCATCTCTTCCTCTACCATCGTAATCGTGGAAAGGAAATAAGTGAGGGGACTTTCTCGCAACTCCATCACAGCTGCACCATTCCAGAACGCGTCGCTAATGCGCCGAAACCTCCGCAGGCACGGATCCGCTCGTGGCACAGCCAGGGCCACGGTTATTACTCAAAAAAACAGCGAGTTGCGTATAGAATGGGGCAACAACGACATGCTCCTATACCGAGGTCCGATTATCGCGCCCTTGCGCTTTCCGCAGTTCCGCCCACTGTTTCATGCTTCGTTTGCTTCTCTCTTTCGCCTTTCTTCTCTTTGCCGAGGACGAGTCGTGACTGGGGGGACGGACGACATAAATCAGCACGCGACAGCGCTCGAGTATTATGTTTCCGATGTCGCCGCGGGTGACGCCGGTTTCTCATACAGAGAAGGGACGCTTCAAAGGGTCCTATTGTCTACGGGCCACAGCGGCGCGAGCTGGATTTTGATATGTCCTCCAACGGAGAGGCAGTCAAACGCTGTCGACCTTTTACTCCGGGTAAGAAGGGTGCCCGCGCAGTTGTTTCAGGAAATGTGAGGCACGGTGGTCTGGTTGTGCTTGACCGAACAATCGTGCCCAAATCAGCACGATCTGCAGATGAGCAGGTAGGTCCTCCTCAGTGGAACAGTGTCTAGGACATAGGTCGGCGAACTCTCTCATGAGTCGATTTACTCGGACTCACTCAGATCGAGTCATGGGTGTGAATGAGTTCGGGTGAGTAATATTTTGGTGAGTCTAAGTCAGAGTCATTGCCGAAGAAAATTTTTGTGAGTGTGAATCCGAATGAGTTCGATTGAGTTCGATCCAGGAAATTTTGATGAGTCTGAGCGAGTTCCACTTTCTTTTGCCGATGTACACGGTCCTATCTAGGGTATAGGGTGGGTGTAAAATGAGACACGGGGCAAAACGAGACGTTTTGATTTTGCCGACCTCTGTATCGCTAATACAAAAACTAATTTTCTTTGTTTTTCTTATCCTGCAATAAGTGCTGCTCCTTGTCTATCTTTTCATGCGTAAAAGTTGATGGTCGCTCACAGCGTTCGCGCGGGAAAGGTGAGTTCGGTTGAAGGAATTTTTCATTATGGTGAGTCCGAGGAAGCCTGGCCCAGAGAATTTTTGGTGTGTTGGAGTCCGCGAGTGAGTTCAGAGCGCCAAATGTGTTTCATGAGTGAGTTTGAGTGAGCTCCACACGTTTTGCCGACCTATGGCCTACAGGGTGCTCGGCAGCTGACACGAAGGGCATGGGTTCCATCCCAGTTGTGGTGGTCGCACTTCGGCGAAGGCGAAACGATTGAAGCCCGTACACTGTATTATGTCAGCGCACTTTGAAGAACACCAAGTGGTCAAATTTCCGGAGCCCTTCACAACGGCGTTTGGTTTTTTACGCATTCAAGAAACATGGGGCATATTCGCGATTGCGTGCAATGGGTACCCATCATACTTTCTGGTCGATTACGACATCTATTCGTGATCTTCGAACACGTCAACGGCCATGCAGATACGTGTTCAAATCCGCAGCGTACATGCGAGGTGTTATTCGAGAAATATGTGCTTCGTTCATTCCCGACCACTTTCCACTGGACATACGGCTCAGACCGTGTATATTAAGCATCTTACGATGTGTTAAATCGGCGGCTGCTCCAATAGGTGCAATAGGAACTCATATCCTGCGCCGCGACCGGGAAGCGATGTATGGCAGCGCATTACGAAACCTGCCGCCGGCTTTTCTTCGTGATCCGTTTAACCGCTGCAACGTATATACCCACCACTCGCACGTTGATTCTATATACCACTGGGCCGGTATTGTTGCGTGGGTTTCGGTTACAGAGCCGCGTGCGGAGGGCGCGATGAGGGGGGGGGGGGGGTGAGCACTATGGGAGTCGCAGTGTGGGCGACATACACTTCCGCGCGCGTGTCCCCGGCTTCGCGTGTCCCCGGCTTCGCGTGTCGGGCCGCGTGGCCTCACACGACACGGGTCGTCGGGTGTACTGAACGTGCTTCCAATGTGCCGCCTCGAGCACGTGCAACTTGATGAGCACTTGTTTCTAAAAGCTAATGGGCTCAGCGCTTTACGGACACGTACACAGAGCGCTCGAGTTCATGCTAGGAGGTTCTTGAGAGGACGCTCCAGGAATGGGAAGCAACGCAAACAACGGAGGAGATACAAAGGACTGTACTTGTGGTCCTCCCGCCTGTCGTTAGCGCGTAATCTGTCCCTTTCTCGGGAAGCAGGACCCGCAACCATCTGTTGATGGCGTCGTATATGCCGTACAAATCAGAGCATATATACGCGTACTCTTGTTCTTGAGATTTTCCTCAGAACTACGCAAATCTTTCTATTCATTTTTCTGTTTAGTCACCAGACGTCACCAGACAAGTGCAGACGCGTGAATTCTTTCCGCGTCTGTGTTGCATCTGAGCGCGTTTCCTTGTGATGGACGCGTACATGTTGCCCATAAGATGTGCAATCAATTATATTGCAGGCCCTCCACGTATGTCGAGCCTCCTCGAGAACGTGGCACTCCATATATTAATGCCGTGTGTATGCCACGTATAGCTGGCATGTATCAGTACACTTGAAAACAGCACAACACGGACAAGCAAAGACACCGATAGTCATGTGTGCTATACTTGTCCATGTTTGTTCTCCTTTTAACTATCATTACGTATTTTCTATTTTTTTTTCAGGGTATACAGGTATTGATTGATATGTGGGGTTTAACGTCCCGAAAGCCACCATACGATTATGAGATACGACGTAGTGGAGGGCTCCGGGAATGTCGACCACCTGGGGTTCTTTAACGTGCGCCCAAATCTGAGCACACGGGCCTACATTTCCGCCTCCAATCGGAAATGCAGCCGCCACAGCCGGGATTCAATCCCGCGACCTGCGGGGCAGCAGCCGAGTACCTTAGCCACTAGACCACCGCGGTGGGGCAGGGTATGCAAGTACAAGTGGTCAGCACTGCATTACTCTTTCAGACGGAGCTAAAACAACAATACGTGCACGTAGGTATTGTTACGACCGGCCCTAGGGAACCAAGCAGGAGGAGTTTGGGGGAGAACCGGTTCTTGACCGACTGTGTCGTCCACCCCCACCTCCCCATTCAGGTTCCCCCTCTCGCCGGGAGAACTCCGGACTCTGCTGTGCGTTCGTGACCATGTTTGGCAACATTTTAGGGCGCCGTGACCATATATGGACCTCGTGTTAGGTTGTGCCACTCCATGTGTTGTGAGGTGTGTTTCCCCTCTCTCGTGGCCGAGGTGCCGGAGCCACCGTATTGGCTGACGATGCGGACAGTGCGCCCAGTGTCGGCAACACGGCGCTATAAAATGCCGAAGACGTTTTGTATCTCTCTCTTTTCTCTCTTTGGATCAGTTGATCACTTCTCCACATGTAAATAAATCTCTGTCGTTTGTTCGGGCGCTTCTTTCTCGCTGAATTGTTGGACGATGGATCCTGCGACGGGGCCAGCTACCGAAAACGAGACCGGCAGGACCCGGAGTCCCAACAACTGGATGGCAGCGGCGGGATGCCGATAACCCCGAAAGCGACCACTGGACGGAGTGAGCCCGAAGTTCAACAACGGGACGACAGGAGAAGGATGACACGAGCTCATCGACTTCCAAAAGGAATCGAACGGCACTTCTGAGAGGCACGACGCCTGAGACATGACTGCGAACTGGGTGAGTGCCGGCTTTCTCTGTTAAATTTTACCAGGCATTTACTCTATGTGTTAAGTAAAAACTGGTAGAGAGGGGCTGTCTTGGTCATTGGGTTAACAGGTAACTTGCGTCAGGCAGAAATTGTGTGATAGCTTGGTTAAGCTCTTTCTGTCAGTGGCGTCAAGGTTAACAGTGGCAGGGCAGGATTCCGTATAAGAGCTGTTTGAAGCTTTATTTGTAGACTAAGTTAACGGAAAACTTGAGGCAACGCAGGAACCTAGAGCTGTCGTTGCCGTCAAGGTTAATTAGTTGCAGGACAGGAATCTTTGTGGAACAGAGACAGCGGTACTGGAGGCAGCCATGAATCTGAAATCCCTGCGAAAGTCCATGTTGTTGCTACTTGCAAGGGAGTTGAATCTGGAGGTGTCGGACTCTCAAAGAAAGCCAGAGCTGATAGAGGCGATTCTCGCATTGGGGGCGGAGGATGACGAGCTGTCAGAATGTGTCGAGGAGATTCAGGAGAGGCAAGCGGCAGAGGCCGAAAGAAAGGCGGCCGAGGCCGAAAGGAAAGCGGCAGAAGCCGAGGCAGATAAGATGCGAAAGCACGAGCTTGAAATGAAGCGCCTTGAGCTAGAGATTAGCCATAATAGTAGAACAGGAGGCAGCGAGGCATCCGGTACCGCAGAGCGGGTCAGGTTCAAAATGACGGACCTAATGAGATCGTACAAGCTAGGGGAGGACATTGGGCTGTTCCTCGTCAACTTTGAGAGAACTTGTGAAAGGCAAGGTTTCAGCCAGGATACATGGCCTCAACGCTTGTTGTCCGTACTTCCGGGGGAGGCCTCAGAAGTAATCGCGCGCCTCACGAAAGAGGAGGCTGACGAGTACAGTGAGGTAAAGTCGAGCCTTCTCAAGAAATACAGGTTGTCAGCGGAAGGTTTCAGACAAAAATTTCGCAACGCCGTAAAAGAGAACAATGATTCATACCCGGAGTTTGCTTACAAGTTAATGGCCAACATGGGGGAGTGGCTCAAAGAGGCAAAGGCGTATGGGAATCATGACAAGGTGCTTGAGTGTATCGGTCTGGAACAATTCTATCAAAGGTTACCAGAAAAGGTGAGGTTCTGGGTGCAGGATAGACCGGACGTGAACACCGTAACGAAAGCCGCAGAGCTCGCTGAAGAATTCGTTACGCGCCGCGCCCTCGGGGCAAACAGCGAGCCTAAAAGGGAAAAAATTCCTAGTACCGAATAAGGCGCCGTTTAGAAAACAACCGACAAGTCTCGCACAAAAAGGTGAGGAAAACAATTAATCTAACCATGGGGCGTTGGCAGAGGCAAGCAAAAGGAAATTTGAGGCGAGAAAACCGGCTGCTTGTTTCAATTGCCACGAAACAGGGCACTTCGCGAAACATTGCCCGAAAGAAAAGGTGGCCTTTTTATCTATAAATGAAGCCGACGAGAACATGAAGTTGTTAGAGCCCTATATGTACGACCTTACCGTGAACGGCAAGCAGTGTCGGGTTCTTAGAGACTCCGCAGCCACTATGGACGTAGTTCATCCGTCTTTTGTTCAGTCCGGACAATATTCAGGAGACTGTGCCTGGATTAGACAAGCCGTAGAAGCAAACAGTCAGTGCCTCCGCGTAGCTAAAGTTGTCCTTAAAGGCGCATTTGGTACGTTGGAAACGGAAGCCGCGGTATCGCCATATCTACCCCCTCAGTATCCTTACTTATTTTCAAATAAGTCAGATCAAATGCTGAAGGAGAAAGGACTAACGTTAGGAGAAGGCATAGTGCAGGCACTGACTAGATCGAAGGCACGTGCGCTGGCTGCGAGAGCAACATTCGCTGAGGCAAACAAGCCTCAAATCGACAACGGGCCTGGTTGCGAGTTGGACACCACGGTAACAAATCGACTTGTGCGAGAACAGGCTGCAGAAGCCGTAGTCGCGGAGGCAACCATTCCTAAAGGCGACGTTGAACCTCCTCCCGAATTGGAAGGGGTCAATTACGCCTCGTTGACCGAGCAAATAGAAAATTCCGTTGCTCCCAAGCCGATTCCTGGTAGTACAGAGGATAGCACAGAGGGTGACACATTCCAGGTACTAGGAAATACAAAAGAGTTGTGTGTCATGCCAACTTCGGATAATTTCAGTCGGCTGCTGCAGGTGAGCCCCGCTTCATTAATAACCGAACAAAAGGGGGACCCGACGCTTAAGCAATTCCATGACAGTTCGAAAGAGGGAATCGCCAAACGAAATGTGAGATTCCAAGAGAGGAGCGGCATACTCTATCGAAAATATCTAGATAGGCGAGGAGTAGAGTTTGACCAGGTAGTCGTACCTCAGGCGTATCGTCAGGATTTGCTTAGTTTGGTGCATGGAGAATCATGGTCAGGCCACTTAGGCGTAAAGAAGACGAAAAATCGTCTTTTACAGGAATACTACTGGCCTGGATGCTTTAAAGATGTAGAGAGGTTTGTAAAATCTTGCGATTTGTGTCAGCGAGTGGGTAAGCCGGGAGATAAGGCGAAATTTCCAATGAAGCTGGTACCCGTAATTACGGAGCCCTTTCGTCGGTTGGTAATTGACACAGTAGGTCCTTTGCCCAAGACAACTTCAGGCTACCGTCACATCCTGACCTTAATCTGCCCAGCTACTAAATTTCCAGAGGCGGTCCCGCTAAAAGAGCTAAGTTCCGTCGAAGTAGTGAACGCACTTCTGTCCGTGTTTGCCTGGGTAGGCTTTCCTGCCGAGATACAATCAGACCAGGGCACCATTTTCACGAGTGCCTTAACGACAACCTTTCTAGAGCGGTGTGGCGTGAAATTATTGCATAGTTCAGTCTACCATCCGCAGTCGAACTCGATAGAAAAGCTTCACTCCGTGATGAAGCGAGTGTTAAGAGCCCTATGTTTTGAACGAAAAACTGACTGGGAAATGTGCTTACCTGCAACGATGTTTGCACTAAGAACTGCACCACATGAGACAACAGGGTTTACGCCAGCGGAACTTGTTTACGGCCGCAGACTGCGATCTCCTCTTCGTATGCTGAGAGAGTCGTGGGAAGGTCCGGGTGATGATCCTGTAGTATAGTGGAATATGTCCTCACCTTATTGGATCGTCTAACAAAAGCCCAAGAACTGACCGAGAGTGCGATGACCAAAGCACAGCAGAAGGCTAAGCTTTACTACGATCGGACAGCTAAAGCGCGACACTTTGCTGTAGGAGACAGGGTCATGTTGTTGAGGCCCTCCCAAAAGAATAAGCTTGAAGTGCAATGGGTCGGCCCGGCCGAAGTTAGTCGAAAATTGTCTGACACCAACTATGTGGTAAAATTACCAGGAAGTCGTAAGGCACACCAGGTGTATCATAGCAACTTACTCAAACCCTACAAAGAGAGGGAAGCCATCGTGAACATGACTTTAAATGTTCCGGAAGAGGTTCCGGCAGAAATAGTTGAATTAGCTCCCGAATCGGACGAAGTCCCGATCGAGAAAAGAGTTGAGGATTTAGTATCAAAGTCACAACTGACAACGAAGCAGAAGCAGGAATTGCGTGGTCTTTTGACCGAGTTTCAGGACAGATTTGTAAGCGAGCCAGGCCGGACATCCGTCCTCACTCATGACATAGAGCTTACCTCGTCGGAACCGGTAAGATCTAAGACGTATCGGGTGTCACCTCGCCGGCTTGAGCTAATAAAAGCAGAGGTTAACAGGATGCTGGAATTGGGCGTGATTGAGCCGTGTGAAAGTGATTACACTTCCCCGCTAATTCTTGTGGAGGTACCCGGCAAGGATCCGCGTCCTTGCGTAGACTATCGTAAGTTAAACCTCATCCCCAAGGATCAGACATACCCAATTCCCCACATTGAGGAACGCGTCGAGAGGGTAAGCAGCGCGGAATTTATCTCAACGCTAGACCTAGTGAGAGGTTACTGGCATGTGCCGCTCACCGAGAGGGCGAGCCGGTATGCTGCATTTATTTCACCATTGGGGACATTCCGCCCTAAAGTGTTGAGTTTCGGCCTAAAGAACGCGCCTTACTGTTTTTCAAACTTAATGGATAAGGTTTTGCGGGGTCAAGAGGACTTCGCATTGCCTTACTTGGACGACGTCGCCGTGTTTTCCTCGTCCTGGCCAGAACACTTGGCGCATTTGAGAGCAGTACTGACACGCCTACGCGAAGCAGGTTTAACGGTAAAGGCGCCCAAGTGCCAGCTAGCACAAGCAGAGGTACTCTATCTCGGGCATGTTATCGGTCGAGGGCATCGCCGTCCCTCTGAAATGAAAGTGGCAGCTATCCGAGACTTTCCCCAGCCCCGAACGAAAACCGATATTCGGGCTTTTCTTGGAATAGCTGGTTACTATCGTAAGTACATCCCGAGATATTCCGACATTGCCAGCACTCTTACTGACGCGTTGCGCAAGACCGAGCCCCAAGTGGTCGACTGGGATGAGGAGAAAGAAAAGGCTTTCCGCGTTTTGAAAGCGGCCTTGTCGAGCCAACCTTTGCTTAGTTCACCGCACTACTCGAGGCCTTTCATAGTCCAATGCGACGCTAGTGATAGAGGCATGGGGGCAGTTCTTAGTCAAAGGGATGAGGGGGATGAAGAGCATCCCGTCCTCTATATTAGCCGGAAACTCACCCTTCGCGAGCAGGTTTACAGCGCTAGCGAAAAGGAATGTGCGTGCTTGGTTTGGGCAGTCCAGAAACTGGCTTGTTATATTGCCGGAAGCAAGTTCATTGTGGAAGTGGACCACTGTCCTCTCACCTGGCTACAGACCATGTTTTCTAAGAACGGCCGCCTGCTGCGTTGGAGCCTCGTTTTGCAACAATATACGTTTGAAATACGCTACAAAAGGGGTGTACTCCATGGCAACGCTGATGGCTTAAGTCGATGCCCCTGACGCGACAGGATGTCTCGAGAACTCTGGCATTTTTTTTTTCCTGACCTAGACAAGGGCTAGTGATTGTTTTTTTTTTTTTTTACTCTTTTAGGTGTACTTGTTTGAAAACGTTGAAGACACGGCTATCCAGGGTTTCGGGTTCGGTGTGCTTCCAGTGTTGTTGTTTTGTGTCACCTTAACGTATGAGTAACATTTTGAATAAATTGTGTATTTCCTTTAATATCCGTTAAAGGGGAAAATTGCCTGGTGGAGTTTGGCGGAATTGTCTGGCGCTCACCGGCTGAGTAGTTGTGTTTTCATGTGCGTATGTGATGTCTGTTGAGCCCACAATGAAGCAGGTGGTGCCCTCTACTTCATCAAAGACGGTCGTCACCAAACCGACTGCCGGAGCTGATCTCTCCGGACAGTGGCTGCAAACCTCAGCCCATCGAGATCTTACCCCCCCCCCCTCCCCCCGCGCGAGAGACTGTTACGACCGGCCCTAGGGAACCAAGCAGGAGGAGTTTGGGGGAGAACCGGTTCTTGACCGACTGTGTCGTCCACCCCCACCTCCCCATTCAGGTTCCCCCTCTCGCCGGGAGAACTCCGGACTCTGCTGTGCGTTCGTGACCATGTTTGGCAACATTTTAGGGCGCCGTGACCATATATGGACCTCGTGTTAGGTTGTGCCACTCCATGTGTTGTGAGGTGTGTTTCCCCCTCTCTCGTGGCCGAGGTGCCGGAGCCACCGTATTGGCTGACGATGCGGACAGTGCGCCCAGTGTCGGCAACGCGGCGCTATAAAATGCCGAAGACGTTTTGTATCTCTCTCTCTTCTCTCTTTGGATCAGTTTATCACTTCTCCACATGTAAATAAATCTCTGTCGTTTGTTCGGGCGCTTCTTTCTCGCTGAATTGTTGGACGATGGATCCTGCGACGGGGCCAGCTACCGAAAACGAGACCGGCAGGACCTGGAGTCCCAACAGTATACATGGACGGCCTGCAGTTTTAACCACGACATTAAAAGGGAGCACTGTTTACCAGCGACGCAGTTAGGATTTTATATCGGTCCGCATTGGTGAAACAGATGGCAATGGTGCTCGCCTGCTGCCCCAAAGGTCGCCGGTTGGATCCCAGTCTCATTTCGATGGAAGCGAAATTGTAGAGGCCCGTGTACTGCACGATGTGAGTGTACGTTGAAGAACACCAGACGGTCAAAATTTCCGGAGCCCTCCACTATGACGTCTCTCATGATGGTTTTGGGACGTAAAACAACCCATATTAGGATTGCATGTCGGGTGTGGACTATAGCAACTGCTATATTGAGGCGGGAACCTTGTACGGCTCATGAGTGAAAAACTATATATGGCAGCATGGCAGTGGTGCCAAGCCCAAACGAATAGCACCGCTAGAGGGCCTTCCTTGCATCCCTTTCCTTTTTTTTCTTTTTGCTTTCTTTGTCCCTGTTTTTTGTATCTATTTTCCGCATCTGCTTAATTCTCTTTCTTTTTACTCGTTCTTTCTATTTTTATTTCGCTATTCTTTCTCGCTCCCTCTTTGTTTCTATTTATTTCTCCCTATCTTTCCCTTTTTGCCTTGCACTTCACTTTTTAACTCTTTTTCGTGTCTTTCGCTCACTTGCTCCGTTTTTCCACGTCTTTATTCCATTTATTTCTATTTTTCTCTTCCTGTTGCTTTCTCTCTATTTTCTACCTCTTTTTTTTTGTATCGGTCTTTTTTGGCGTGCTCGATTTCGTTTGACACACGCCGTACGCGGTTGTGAGGTTTACCCGATTCCGGGCGCGTACCCACCATGCAGAAGTGTCTTGCACGACGTATCACAAGTGGTGATAGCTTCGACAGCTTCAATTGCATGTAGAGAACGCCTGGAAGTTCTTGATTATGATAGTTTTTACGACAAAGCTGCCGATAGGTTAAAAATCCAGTGTGAAGCATGAATGGCGTGGCTTGAACGCAAATGGCTCCAGAAGTAAGCAATTTACGAGTGCCTGGTGACAGCATATACCTTTTCGCATGCGATCTTCGTAGCGTTATACAGGGTGTCCCACGTAACTTTAGCCAGAGTTTGAAAACATGCCGGAACACGTAATTACGACGCGACCAAATACATGTTCCTAATCATTGCCTGGAGTGAGTCAGACTATTTTTTTTCTCAAATATTGCCTAATTAGATTTGTTTAAATAACTAAATTTTAAAGGAATGAAGATGGATAAAAATTTCAATGAGAAAGTTGTAGATATGTTTGCAAAACGGCCAAATAGATAGTTTTGAATTTTATATCTGTTAGGTATAAGTGCCTTTCTGCTAATTACAAATGCCCGCGAAATACAAAAAAATACCACGTGACAAACCCCTCGTGCACCAGTACGCACGATGATTCTAGTGGTCCCTAACGTTCCGCGTACGAACGACCTGCTTCTCTCGCACCGGTTCATGACAGAGGTAAGCAGTCATAGCGCTTATCGTTTTTGTGTCCGATAGCAAAACGTGTTCATAGTAAATCCACCACCATCGTTGCGGCCCAGTCAAGACAGCACAATGGGGCATTAAACATATCTAATTAAACAATACTTGAGAACACAAGAAATAGTGTCACTAACTCCAGGCAACAGAGAGCAACATGCATTTGGTTGCGTCGTGATCACGTGTTCCAGCATATTTTTAAACTGTGGCTAAAGTTACGCGGGACACCCCGTATATACCTTCAGTTTCGTCTTGAGCGACTTTGAGCGTATCTATCTATCTATCTATCTATCTATCTATCTATCTATCTATCTATCTATCTATCTATCTATCTATCTATCTATCTATCTATCTATCTATCTATCTATCTATCTATCTATCTATATCTATCTATCTATATCTATCTATCTATATCTATCTATCTATCTATATCTATCTATCTATCTATCTATCTATCTATCTATCTATCTATCTATCTATCTATCTATCTATCTATCTAGCCACCTACATCTGGGTGTTTTTATGATCACCCCCTTAACTTGGGGTACACCAAAATTAGTACGGGAGGGTAAGATGGTTTGACGAACATGGCTCGTTGGTCATGACATGAATAATCTCACAATCTCGTTATGTACGTCGTCAAACACTCCCCGCCAAACAGCGGCTAGCTCATACTCGCAGTATGTGGGTATGTGCCACAGCGATCGACAATTCGACATTTTATACCTATACCCATCTGCAGGAACGGCGAGAACACTCATGAGTAACTTCAACGCTTGAGCGTTTCATAGGCAGCGTTGACCGGACGAGTGCCAACAATAAATATCAGTATCCGAGCATGAATCGAAACCTGGAATTCTGCCTGAAAATGCAAGTATTCTGCCACAGAGCCAAGCCAGGCCTCAGATATACCTTTAAAGTAGACCCTTATGTTCGTGTAACGTCAATTGCGGTTGCAGTACTAGCTATCCAGTATTATAAACGTTTCATATGATGATACAGCTGCCATGTCGGGTTAACGTAAATTGTAGCTATAGGCGCCATCAACCGAAGTTGATTAGTGTAGCAGTGTTGAGGGCTACCACGCTCGCGCGCATAAGCGCAAACACCAGCCCTTCATATGCCAGCTTACCGCTTCTGGTGTTGCTAATATCCGTCTTGTTGTTGGCATCGTTACGCAACTGTAAGCAACTGCTAATATAAAACATAAGAGGCTGTTTAACGTATGTGTGCGCGTGGATTTGTGCATATATTAAGAGCCACTTCATAACGTATCGCTCATTAAAAATAAATAAAACACATTCATCATTCATACGCATGCTACGCATAATATCGATTCCCAAGGTACGAAATTTTTGTACCAACAGATTTAACTAGATACTGCTATACTTGCTCACCGGGGCATCGCGTCGGGGCCGTGTCGTCACCGGAGCAGCAGCTTCGTCGAGAGCAGCTGCAACTAATGGCGGTGCGCTATTAAAGTAAAAACAACAAAATTAAAAAGCTACCCGTGACACCGTTCATTAGTCGGCCAACACCACACACCGTGGACGGCTATAACCGTTTTTTTTTCTCATGCCAGACATCCCGTCGTTTTTCTTTCACTCTCCCTTCCGTTACCTTTAACTGTCGGGCGTTAAGCTTCTTCCAGGAGGTTGCCGTTCTCTCACCCGCTTTCGTTAGTGAACTTCTACCAGACTTCCCCACACATAAGAGATTTACGTCGCTCTCTCTCTTTCTTTAAGTTATCCGAGTAAGGTGCAAATGGGATTCGGATGCGGACCACGCTCGCACAGCGGAGTCTTTTTAACAACGTAGGGAGCACAGGCACCGTAGCGGCAAAGGCCGCACCCATGCAACCAACTACAGTCTCGTCACGAGTTTGCCGTCGATGCGGTCAGCTGCCGTCCCTTGAGTTGTGTTTCCTGAACAACTCCGCGAGAGGTAAAACTCCCGCTTGACGCGCGCCGCCGGGGAAGTCGAGGGAATACGGGGGAAAGGAGGCCAGACGCTAAAGGGAGCGCGGGCGGATGGGAGTGGATACGGCGGCGGCCGCAAACCGCGGTGCGTGCTCGTAACCCCCCCCCCCCCCTCCTGCAGGCTTCCCCCAGCATCCCGGCACAAGCGTGGTCTATGGGACGCCCACCGTTGTACGTGTCAGGTCGAATCATCGCCGAGAGAATACAGGCTCCCCCGGGAGATTGAGAGCCTTCGGTCCGCACCCCAGAAAACGTTCGTATAGAAGTCGTGGCCTCCCTGCAAGTCGGGCAAGGTGCCCGCTCTCCGATGTGAGCAGGGAGTCCTGTACTTCCTTTTAGCAAACTCGACAACTCACCTAGTTGGTACTGTTCAATTTTAGATTGAAGCAGGACGAGCAACAAAAACGAAGGTTAGACGGACGCGAGAAGTGCTTCGTCTGAGCTTCATCTTAGTTGTTTTCGGGCTGCTTCAATCTGAAGTGGAACTACACTTTCTACCATATATGTCATCCAGTATATGTCGAAATGTTGAGCACGACGCAGTCAGCATTGGAAAGGAAAATGACGAGTGTAACCCTAAGGGACAAAAAGAGAGCAGAGTGTGTCAGGGAACAAGCTGGGGTTAAAGACACCCTAGTCGAAATGAAGAAGAATAAATGGTCGTAAGCACGGCAGCCAACCGGGATGTTTTATTCGCAGGAATACATCACTGCGACTAAACGATTCTCTTGCTGAATTGTGCGTGCACTACAAATCGATACGTGCATGAAACATGTCGCTCCGACACAAGCACTGAAATGACATCCAAAAGGAGGAAGACTACAACGTGTTTGTTGTGGGTTGGACAGTGCTATTCTGTCAGCGCTACATAAATTCATTCAGGCAACCGGAAGGATACGCTCCTAGTGGTACTGCCAGATATATCCAATTCTTTCTCCCCCTTCCTCATTCTTGTTAATTTGTTTTATATATTCTGGTTTATCGCATTCTTCTGCAATTTTTCACGTTTTTTTCAAAGGAACATTATTATTGTTCCTATCTAATTTCTCTTTATTTTTTTAGCAAGCGTTGTAAAAAATGATCTATTATGAGGTACAGTGTGGCCAATCCCCCATGTGGGTATGAGCCAAGATCTCCTAGGAGACAAGACAAGACAAGACTCTCGAGCTTCCCCGCTGGCCTGCAGTACTGCGTGCTCTGTACGTCGTTAGCAAGACCCGCTGTCGGCGAATAAATCTTCCCCGCAACATTTTTTGGTGAATGTACTGCGTCTTCACATAACCCGGCTCTCGAACTCCGCAGTGGACGCCATATTTGTCCAGCTGCGATGCCTGAAACCGGCACTCAGGCCTCGCAGTCCGCGGCGGCTCTGTCACCTGTGATCCCCCCCCCCCCCCCATCTTCTGTGACGTCCGTGCATGGACAGCGCGGACGTCGCAAATTTGAATTGCGAATGGCACAATCATAATTAGCACTTCAAATCGTAATTAACTAACTTGCGCTCCTAGGAATTAGGCAACGCGCAATGTATCGGGAAAATTCACCTTATACTCGGTCCATCCCCTCCATTGGGTACGAGTCTTGTTCATAAGAAAACAACAACAACAACAACAACAACAACAACGACGACGACGACGACGACGACGACAACAACAACAACGCAAGGTGAAGGCAAGATAACCGCTAATCATTAAGGATAACAGAATGGATTCCAAGATAAGGAAATCAGGTGAAGGGGAGACAGAAGGTTGGGTGGGCAGATGAGATTACGAAGTTTTTGGGTATAAAGTGGCAGCAGCAAGCACAGGACCGAGTTGATTGGAAGAACATGGGAGAGACCTTTGTCCTGCAGTGGGCGTAGTCAGGCTGATGATGATGATGAGGGAGAAATATCTGCCGATGAAATATATACCAGATGGCACATCACTGTGGGTTATGTTTGTTCGGTGTGAGTATAGACGTAGGTGCACACGTGCGTCTGATCTATATGAGGTCTGCGTCGTGTTAATACTGCTTCTTTTTGTCTCTTTCTTTGGCGTGTGTTGTAGGGGTTGCTCCTACCAGCCATACATGGCAACGCTGCTGCTTTTAGGGCTTGCGTATACATGTATCACGCGAAACATATCGGTGATTTGGAGTTTTCGGAAGTGAAAATTTCAGCAAATATTATTATTATTATTATTATTATTATTATTATTATTATTATTATTATTATTATTATTATTATTATTATTATTATTATTATTATTAATGCGCATGTGTATTAGGGCAACGAAAAAACTATCTCCTGGTTACGATCATTAGCACTAATCTACCATGTACAATGACCGCACCAATAATATAGTGAAAACACGGTGTCCTATAGTCCTGCAATCCATGCATAAAACGTCAGCAGGGGTATTCATCTTATTTGTTTTTATCTTGCCCTCAAGGTACAAGGTACACTACAGTGGGAAGGGGCTATCATATATGCCCGTATTATAGACCAGAAATAATATTGAACTTGAGAAGCGTTACACAACATTCAACCTAAAAAGCACGCAAGTGCACTGATACACGGTAAATACGCAAGGCGATTCGCAGTAGTACTACAAAGAGAAAATTCCGCAAAGGCTAAGTGCAGCTATTTAATTAGTTAACAAGGCATATTTAAAATGTATGCGCTCTTGAATGCTCGTCATATAGAGCCAGGAAGCTGGTTCCTATCCCTATCACTATCGGGCAAAAACGACTGACGATGGTCGAGACACGCTTTCATGAAAGACGGGGCATGTATCAACAGTGAAGACATGTGTGGGCTAAGCGTCCGTCCGTGCTTCTGTCCGTCCGTTTGTTCTTGCTTCCGTTGGCACAGTTGGCACTATAATAACTGCATATGGTCCCCACGGAACCGGAGTAGCGCAACTGCTATCCAACGCCGCCGGCGCCGCCAGCAACCATGCATTGCGGAGTAGGGGCCGTATACTCTAGTTGCAGGATGCATTGCGGAGTAGGGGCCATATACTCTAGTTGCAGGATGCATTGCGGAGTAGGGGCCATATACTCTAGTTGCAGGATGCATTGCGGAGTAGGGGCCATATACTCTAGTTGCAGGATGCATTGCGGAGTAGGGGCCATATACTCTAGTTGCAGGATGCATTGCGGAGTAGGGGCCATATACTCTAGTTGCAGGATGCATTGCGGAGTAGGGGCCATATACTCTAGTTGCAGGATGCATTGCGGAGTAGGGGCCATATACTCTAGTTGCAGGATGCATTGCGGAGTAGGGGCCATATACTCTAGTTGCAGGATGCATTGCGGAGTAGGGGCCATATACTCTATTTGGCAGGATGCATTGCGGAGTAGGGGCCATATACTCTAGTTGCAGGATGCATTGCGGAGTAGGGGCCATATACTCTATTTGGCAGGATGCATTGCGGAGTAGGGGCCATATACTCTAGTTGGCAGGAGAAGCGGGCACCGCCGACGCCGGATCCGCGACATCGTGCGACTAAGAAATGCTCCGCATTTAAAGTGGCGGCCGTATTGTTTATATTTCACGTAGAAAATAAGGACACAATTGTAGGACTACACGCTCATTAGCAGTAATTGATTGATTTATATGTGGGGTTTAACGTCCCGAAACCACTATATGACTGTGAGAGACGCCGTAGTGGAGGGTTCCGGAAATTTCGACCACATGGGGTTCTGTAACGTGCACCCAAATCTGAGCCCACGGGCCTACAACATTTCCGCCTCCATCGGAAATGCAGCCGCCGCAGCTGGGATTCGATCCCACGACCTGATCATTAGCAGTAGGATATGCGCGATATGGCTCTGTAGACTTCGCTGCTTATCCGAGAAAAAGTTGTCCGTGAGCAGGTTATTCTCGAAAGGTATTTCTTTTCTGCTTTCTGCAACGAAGTTATATCTCGGGATTACTTCGCGTCCGCAAACGTCGACGGCAAGTAATTCCACGACCTCAATACAAAGGTGGCCGTTTCAGCTGAAATTACCCAAGGAAGTATGAATATTTTTTTTCTTCGTTTTTTAAATGCTTCGCTAAATGTCAAATAAAAGCAACTCATTCCCCCGGAAAGTGTTAATATTGATTTCATGTATTTGATGTAATCTTCACGGTATTCAGCCATGGCTTTCAAGGCTTCATCCCAAAACCAGAAACACCAAGGTGCGCGTCCAAAGGTTTATGTGTACTCATAGCACAGATATTTCGTTGTACAGACAAAGCATTTCACACTCCCAATCATTGCGATTTGCCCACGGGACAAAGAGTAATATAAAAGGCCAAGCTAGAGAGGCCACTTTCATTGGCCCCAGCGGCTGATTTGGGTTCGCAGCGCACCAAACGGGTGTGGTGAAACTTTGCAGCCTCAGAGATGGCAGACCATAGGAATGACTGTCTCGAAGGCTATAGATTTCAATGACTAGAATTATTATACAGTCTCCGAGACCACTTCAACGTGCGTACTCATCTATGAGGTCATGCCTTATTTTTTAGCACGGTTTTCATGCATCGATGAGCTTCGTGTAAGCTGCACCACTATAGAGCGGCAAGCGCATTATGTCAATGTGTGTGTATGCACACAATTTAATTAAAACATGAGAATCATTGGAGGAGCGAAAACTTTTATATTCAAGTGATATTCTTGGTAAGCACATGCCCACTTTGTTAATTTTCGATAAACGCAGGCACAAAGAGAGGACCGTTGCATTGCGAGACGCGAAAATACAGCTGCCATATATCATGATTATAAATTATACGCAATAAACATATAAACAACAATATAACAAGAACTGCGGCAGAATACAATTAGCGCACACAACTACATGTGCACAACGCGACACGGCAGTAGTTGCCTCCGCACTTCACTCCGGTATGAACTGAAAAAAGAAAAGAAAAATGTTGGCTACGTTTTTCTTCCCACCTTCGTACTAATTTTTTCCTGCACACTTTACATCGCTCTTTCGCGAAAAACAGCCACAAGCAGTTGCCGCAGCAAAAACAAAGCAATTATAGGTGTCATTCAAGCCGTTAAAGAGGCAGGAGTGTTTACTCAAAGTTACGTTTTAGCTTTAGGTATAGCAAACATTTTTTCTAGATCCACCACTTCTCTCTTACTGTGCTCGTTAGCGCTTCAAGCTATTTGCGAACGGCACAGACAACGACACTGAACATAGCTGCACTTTTCCCAAAATCTCACTGATGCAGTGAATTCTAATAGATGTAGCGGCTCAACGAAAACCTAACAACGCGAGCGGCGACTCGATTTCTTGAGCCAAAAAAGAATTTTCTCGCAAACGCACTTCGAAGCATTCCTGACAGTTTTCTTTAGCGAGTGAAGCAATCCACGAAAACAGTGCACGAAGTGAAGAGCACAAAAAAAAAAGATCTCTGTGCCAAACAGCACAATGCCAGAAACGTTAGGTCAAGGCTTCAATGATAAATGCAATATGCACTGAACATGGCGTTCGTACCTAATACCAGCAGCCAAGCTGAGAGGCAGCCGAAACAAGCGAAGACCACGACGCGCGCCAGGTACGTTATCGCACATCTTTTGTGACACATCCCTGCTGCTGCCCGTACTTCGTCATTGCCGAAAATGCTCACGAACAGTTATATGTATAAATAATTGTGTATACATGTGTTTATTGCTAAATATGCTCTGCTAAGCTGCTTTTATGCACTCCGATATGGACCGATCACTAGCCAATGTAGGCTAACGGTCCAGATATCTTGTATTCTTTTCTTTGGTTTGTCAACAAAAATCAAATTGATTGATTGATTGATTGATTGATTGATTGATTGATTGATTGATTGATTGATTGATTGATTGATTGATTGATTGAACACGGAGCATGACAACGTTGCCGTCGCGTCGACGCCATGCGCACTTTTCTCGCGTCCGATTCATGCCTGATCTCAGCACGACGTCCTCGCACCGTATATATACATTCACAGACGATAAAAACGGATTCAGGCCACTATCTTGCCGCTATCACATACGCAGAAACACGTATAGACGTATAATGCACTAGAAAAGGTACTGTAGTAAATAACTAGTACGCGTGTTTCCTTGAAGCAGTAAGTGATGTGTTGGCGTCTTACGAATGGGGGGAAGCTGCATGAGTAGCTCAGCCGCTTTTTGACCCGAGTGACCGCTCTTGTCATTTTTATGTTAGTGTATGCACGGGACGGCTTCTTGATCTCCGATAGTAGAGTATCAAATACGCTAAGTTGTTAACGACTCTTTCTAAACACACAAGCTATAACCACTTGTTTTCGCAGAACGGCGTGATTTTTGTCAACATAGCCTCAAGTGTGATGCCAACTGGACGGCTTTATACTGTCCCATAGTAGACTACCACATACTCTAAGTCGTTAAAGACTTTTTCGAACGTATATACTTCCAAGTACTCTAAATCGTTGAACACTTTTTCTGAGCACAATTGTACAGAATGTAATGCTTCCATGACCTCTCAGAGCTTACTTCTCTCCATAATATAGCATACATAATACTCTAAATCGTCGAATATTTCTTTTTTCTAATCCCATGCTTTCACTCGACAGGGACGGCTTTCTGCTTTCCCATAGGAGAATACCAAGTACACAAATTCGTTTATTACTTTTTGTGAACACACCAAGGCCACCGTCCCTATTATTTCCAAACGCAGTTGCCGGTGATGGTGTAGGTATAGTTTCAGGCCAAAGCAATTCCCAATTCTTGATGTAATACCGTGACGACTTAGGCATTATATGCTATGCCATGCTTGTGGAAGAATCAACAACCGCGCATATACCAGACGCACCCCGGCGAAGAATTGAGTCCGTACGTTAATTGATTGATTGCTATGTGGAGTTTAACGTCCCAAAATCACGCAATGATTATGAAAGACGCCGTAGTGGAGGGCTCCGGAAATTTCGACCACCTGGGGTTCTTTAACGTGCACCCAAATCTGAGCACACAGGCCTACACCATTTCTGCCTCCATCGGAAATGCAGCCGCCACAGCCGGGATTCGATCCCGCGACCTGTGGGTCAGCAGCCGAGTACCTTAGCCACTAGACCACCGCGGCGGGGCACGTTAATTGACCTCAAACTTTCAGTTAAAAGTGTAAGACACCCGACCTAAACGGATGAGTTCATTCCACAGTTAGACGCTCTTTTTTTCTGAACAGCCAATGCGCGCGTTTATTCAATGTTGCCATGCATCTGGAAGTTGCTGTCACAGAGTCATCTTTTTTGACGTGGTAGACTGTCGACACTGAACCGCTTACATGAAGACAGAGTATAGTCGCGAGTCCTACTTATTGCGATATCAATTATATGGACGACGGGTTCTTCCCGTCGCCGCCATGTTTCGTATAAAGTAGAAATCGACAACGTCACCCCGCACATCGTATGTTGTAAGAGCGAGCGCTGGACGGACGCTGCTGAAGCAGAGATGAAATGAACCGGCCATATCCGTCACACGGAGGGCACATGTATGCGATCATATATACACAAGGTGTGCCACGTAACTTGAGCAATATGCTGAAACACGTAATTACGACGCGACCGATATTGCTCACCGTTGACTGGAGTTAGACTATTTTTTGTGTTCTCAAATATTGTTTAATTAGATATGTTTAATTAACTAACTTTTCAAGAAACGAAGATAGATAAAAAATTTCAATGAGAAAGTTGTAGATCGGTTTGTAAAACGTCCGATTAGACAGTTTTGAACTTTGTATCTGCTAGGTATTAGTGTTTTTCTGCTAATTACAAATGCTCGCGAAATACAAAAAAAAGTACCACGTGACAAACCCACTCGTGCGCCAGTGCGCATGATGATTCTAGTGCTCTCCAACGTTCCGCGTACGAACGACCGTAGCATTTGCCCCATTGTGCTGTCTCGGCAGGGCCTCAACGATGGTGGTGGCCTTACGATGAACACGTTTTGCTATCGGCCACAAAAACGATAACCACTGTGAGTGCTTATCGCTGTCATGAACCGGTGCGAGGGAAGCGTGTCGCTCGTACGTGGAACGTTAGGGAGCACTAGAATCATCTGGTGCACTGACGATATATATATATATATATATATATATATATATATATATATATATATATATATATATATATATATATATATATATATATATATATATATATATATATATATATATATATATATATATATATATATATATATATATATATATGTGTGTGTGTGTGTGTGTGTGTGTGTGTGTGTGTGTGTGTGTGTGTGTGTGTGTGTGTGTGTGTGTGTGTGTGTGTGTGTGTGTTCCGGAAACTCGGCCACCTGCAAGCGGCCTCCACTTTCCGCCGACGAGTCGATCCGCGCAGCCGCTTCGCGGGAACCCCCTCGCGGTTCCCTGCACGAAGGATGACAAGTGTCGCCTTCATCATACGACGATGCGGAGGACAGTTTATTTGGCCAAGGGAGCCACCCTCCCTTTGAAGGCACGATGCCGTGGGCCGCGGGCTGCGGCCCGCTATTTGGCTAAGCGCAAAGATACACTTCTTTGTTGTTTACACGCTTCCGCCCGAAGAAGGGAGTATAGTACTCGGAAGAAGCCACAGACAGACCACCTGTTTTAATGTGGTGCTGCAGCTTTATTCAGCCGCAGCTGTGTGCATCCTGAAGGTTAACGAACTGTTATATAGTTTTGACGTCATAATCTGTATACCAGCCATGCGCGCGCATAGAACAGTGGGACAGCTGACAATGTGGTGTGCGGGGGTCCCGGAGTCGACCCATTTTATATCAGAATCTTCACGGGGGCACGAACCTTTGTTTTCGAACTAGCCGCCACTTATACGATTTTTATGACATGTATTATTGAAGTTGAAACTTATCGCTTAAGCGTCGGACGCAAAAATTTCACACTGAGGGCGCGTAAACGTTGTAAAGAAGTTAAGTTTCCATTGAACGCTATAATACTTGCCTCTACGCGTCGCAGACCACGTCATCCACGACGTCGTGGCACAGAGAAAGCTTTTCTTCCGTTTATTTACCAACAAGTTCTATGGGAATAAGTTTAGGTAGTCGGGACGATCGGGATGTGAAAGAGATGATCCCATGGACTCGGTGTTTTGCAGCTGCAACGGTATGGGCAAAAGAGGCCGTGAATCCGCTTTAATTTTGGTTTTCCTCACTTTTCGAGTAAGTCATAAGTTACACAGCAATCAATTTTCTCCATGGATTATCTATCTTCCTGGTACAACCATCAAAGTACAATGCCTCGTCCGCGGCAGTGCAGCACCGGTTATGATGCTCGACTGATGACCCGAATATCGCGATCCCGGCCACACCGGTCGCTTTTAGACGGCATCTATCGTAATCACATCGTCATTTTCGAATGTAAAAACCCAGATATTATTATTATCATTATTATTGAACCGCAATGTCTCAATGACGTTGTAACTGATTCAGAGCGCAGAGAGACGCTTAGCATTGCTTAACCTTACAATCGCTGGTCACGCTGACCAACACGTCGGCTGAATAAAAATAAGCTTCGAATTGATTAAGCGAAACACGATACGAAGTCGAAAATGCTGCATTAGTATCAATTTCCCAGAAGCAGCTATACCAAATTCAAACGTTAACCAGCCAATTTCGTGCTCTGTTCCAAGTAAATGAAATTTGCCGCTGGCATATATGCCTTTATTCCTGCACCATATAGCAGCCGAAGAAATTATCCATCCGCAAACGTCTAAACTTCATTATTTCAATCACCTGCCATCCTGGATTGTCTTTCCGTTCCCATGACACTAGCTTCGTCAACTTCATATTTCGCGATGAAGCTCATGCGTGTTATAGAAATGGCTATTTGGTATTAAGAAGAAATGTCTGAGAGCCTTAGAATGCTGAGCAAGATTTCTATCGCGTCAAACTACTTCGAGATGTAAGAATCTGTAGAACCAGTGCACTTTTTCTGTTTTCTTGAATGTAAACATTCGACAGAAGTCTGTCTGATTGGGTATGAAACTGGGAGACGATTTAGACTCCAACCAAAAGTTTTGAAGAAACCCGACGTTTCGAAACCGACTTGGTTCCGTCCTCGCAGGGTTGACTGCGGGGCTGCGTATAGCAGCGGCGTCTTCAAAGCACTCGTGAGGCGGATAATGACCCCCCCCCCCTCTCTCTCTCGTTTTGCCGTAAAGCGCAGTTCATATGCACTGATGGGGGAAGGGTTCCGAGAGAGCGGTTGATGTTACGGGCTGTCCTCTGTATGTGCCACGACTCGAGTAATAACCTTCTCCTCCAGTTCAGCTCGCTTTCAAGGATGGCCGTCGCTTCGAAATTTATTCGGTGATCCAACGTTTCAGCATGTTCGGAGACTGCGCTGCGCTCTTTGTAGAGCTTCCGCACATCGTTGGCGTGTGGCTTCAGTCGTTCCGGTAGGTTTTTCGTCTTGCCGATATACGAAGAGGGGCACTCGGCGCACGGAATTTTGTAGATGACACCGGAGGTCATGTCCATTTTTGGCCAGTCTTTCGGGCGGGGGAGGAGGCGGCCCAGCGTACACGAAGGCACGTGAGTGATGCGAACCCTTTCCTTCTTGAAGATCCGCGCCAACATCTCGCTAGTTCCCTGAACGTATGGGACCGAAACGCGTTTCTGGGGGGCTGCCAATTAAGGTTGATTACGGTTTTCGTATCCTCTGTTGCTCTGCGCGGCGGGTGGTGGCTCAAATGAAGTTTTTTGGGTATCCGTTTTTTTCTGAGGCCACCAATTATGCGGGCCTCTTCTTTCTTTTGCTCCGTGTTATTGGAGCATAAGTTCTTAGCTCTCTGGAGTAGCGTGGTCACAACCGAGGCCTTGTGGCAGGCGGGGTGGGAAGAATCAAATTGAAGGTAGCGGCCAGTGTGCGTTGGCTTCCTGCGAACGGAGAACTCCAGGCTCTTTCGCTTTCTTGCCACCTGGACGTCAAGAATGGGCAGGCAGTGGTCACATTCACACTCGGTCGTGAATTGTATGGCTGGGTGCACAGAGTTTAGGGGCTGTCTGAAGTTCAGACGTCCTCATGACGCAAAAACAATCGTCCATATAACGGTTAAAAAGCTTGGGTCGCGGCGAGAAGGAGCTGAGTGATTTCTCCTGATCCTGACTATGCAGGGTTGCCATCGTGACAGAGGTGGAAGCTCCCATATCGGTTCCACTGTTCTGCCTGAAAAAGTTCCTTTGTAGGAGAATTACTGTCTTCTTTACGTACGTCCCAATGGAAAACATCCGGATGCAAAGAGCCGAACGCTAACGACGTTTTAACACGCTTAGCCCAACACACATTTTATAGGTGTATCTAGCATACCCGCGCGCACACGCACCCTTCTAACGTTTAGACTAATTTAACGCTTCCGCCACTCAATCTACCAGACACAACGACATCTGGCAGCCTAAAAGTATACATCGCATTTATTCTCCGCCTCTTCCGAGCCACTGCAGCCCTCCGCAGAGTGGCGCGAGGGGCGGCGCGACCGCGCTCCGAATGGGGAGATCCCGTCGCCAGATATCCGCGCCGACTGAAGATGTCGAGTTGATACCGACTGCTGGTAGTCAAAGTTTTCGCCTCTCTGACGACTCCTAATTGAATTTTCGTATCTCAGAGTTTGACAAAGACGTATAGGAACCAGGCCGGCAGTAGGCGAAAAGTCTGCGGGTCCGCCACGTGCGTGGGAACGAGTCATGCGGTATTGTTTACTCGGCCGCGGCTTGACAAATGACCCGCTAAATCTGGGTGCACCGCAGACATCCACGAATGAGTTTCGGGTTTCTCGAAAGCGGTAATACACTAACTCAATTTATTTCTCAGCAGTCAATGGCGCGCTCGTGACCGTCGGCGTATACAGTGCCCTCGCAGATGGCACTCGTAGCGAGACGCGGTTCCACTACGAAAAATTGTAAAACGGGAGTTACGCGAAACTTTGCAGGTGCAAGCTGCCCTCAAATTGCGGAGCCTCCCTTCGTCTGCGCTCGAGAGGAATACATGAAGTCTTGCCCTGAGACAAATAGAAGCCACCCGCCTGCTGTCAGTGCGGGAGCCTTATAGGAGAAGGAGTCTGTCGGACTTGCATAGGTGTTCTGTAGGCTCACATCAACCGTGATACATTCCTGGTGTGAGCCCCACAGGCTGTTTCCTTTTGCGAAAGTCCAAGAAAAGCCATAAATGCTGAAGTTTCAACGGTATATGCCCGCCATCCGACGAGCTGTGACGGAGTCTCTGAGACAGGTGACAGCAACTGACTTTTAGAAAGTTTCCGTGCCATCGGGATTGATATGTGGGGTTTAACGTCCCAAAACCACCATATGATTACGAGAGACGCCGTAGTGGAGGGCTCCGGAAATTTCGACCACCTGGGGTTCTTTAACGTGCACCCAAATCTGAGCACACGGGCCTACAACATTTCCGCCTCCATCGGAAATGCAGCCGCCGCAGCCGGGAATCGAACCCGCGACCTGCGGGTCAGCAGTCAAGTACTTTAGCCACTAGACCACCGCGGCGGGGCCTGCCATCGGAATCACATCGTAGTCAGTGTATCGACAACCGAGGAAACTATTTTGAGGAATTTCAACAATAAGTACCGATGAAATCATTTTTCTTTTTGCCAGATGCAGCCTCGTTATTTTACGACCGTAACGTGTGTGTCCAACGACAATCGGGGAACAATAAAAGGTGCAGAATTAAAGCCATCACGGGCTTGAGTTCCTCGGCCAGACGTTACCGTGTACAGGAAAAAGACAGGACTGCATTATATCTTGGGATGGTGACTATATATATTGCTAATACGAATATCTTGTAACGATGTTGACATAGCGAGTGAGCTGCAAGTGTGATATGTCGTGCGCTCCTCCCAAATATTTTGTTGAACGGATATAAGTCAGATGACTTTGCCAGCGAAGCATACTCACTAAATCATTCGTACCTAAGGACTACAACAACATAGTTCGAGAGTTGCGGCGTACGCGAGGAAACTGTTAAGGATTTTTTCTCGGCAGTCGCAGAATGCTCCTTATGAAACATGCGGGATGTA
>NC_134701.1:204623600-204781100 GCF_043290135.1 Rhipicephalus microplus | reverse complement strand
ATAGATAGATAGATAGATAGATAGATAGATAGATAGATAGATATATAGATAGATAGAGTCGCCGAAGTTCAATAAGAAATGCTTCGCATTTAATTGTGTGTACTCATTGAGGCCTCATGATTCTTGTCAGGCAAATAAGGTTTTGGGCTAGAATTAACAGGGAGATCTTCGGAGGCTCTTGCAACGCCGTTTTTAACGTACGCTTTTGGTGCACGGCAATGGGTGAGAGGTGATGCTTCTGAGCCTCTTGTTTTGTTTGGACTCTTAGTCGGCTGGACACTAAACAGCGACACCATGACAGGAGTAATTTTGTCAGTCATTACTTGTAAATGTCGGTACATCTGCGGAACTAAAGCGCTGAGCTAATCTAATGCGTGAATCTGTATTGAAAAGTCTAGGCTCGGTCGAGTACCCTCTAAAGTCTTCTGCTCTATTCCGGCCGTAGTGAGCGTGTTAGGCATGAGATGGGCGAAGTGAGCAACGAAAGGGTCAAGCGATGGAAGACCAGGTGGTGGGACAAGTGTTCAAGGCAGGGAGCACAGTGCACAGGGTGGTAACGTAACGTGAATGCTACGCTGCAGAGATAACGTAAAGGTTGCCTTTCGATCGAGCAGTTCCGACACGCGGTGCAGGGGGGGGGGGGGGGGGATGTACACTCTTCCTGCAAGCAGGTCGGGCTGCCTTTCAGGGAAAGGGTGCTTTAATTGGTCTTGTTTCAAAGGCTGATTCATTCTTGGTGTCCCTTTGCGTGAGCATTGCTTTCAACTGTGGCAACTGAGTGCGATTGTTTCCAGGTGGTTGGCAATAAAAAGTCTTCAACATAGTCGCGAAAACGGGCGATCATCTCTTCTTTGATCTTATGCCACGATTTGTCGTTTTCGAATATTTGTGCCAAGTAAAACTTGAAAGCCTCACTGCAGTAGTAGTTAGTGAAGTTGGTGATCATTTCCCGCTCCGACCATGATGTAGCGGTATCGTGGAGTTCGAAAAGGTAGAAGCAGTCCTGCACGGGTCCATCGTCCGCTGCTCCGGTGTACTTGGGGATGTCAAGGTCTGCCGATGGTTGTGTCATGGTGCTGTTCGTTGTTTCCTGCTAGGAGATGATTCGGTAGTTGAGGTACTGTGAGGGCGTCTTGTGGGGAACTGCGTCGAAGATGAGTGACTAACGAAGGCGCAGGCAAGTCTCCACCCTGTAGACTTGTGTGATGCTATAATAAATGGGAGAAGTGGCCTGCCTCATACGCCATATTTATTGAGCACTTCTTCCTTCTTGGCCTCTACCAACCATCGCTTCATGCGGCTTCATACGTCACACACACACACACACACACACACACACACACACACACACACACACACACACACACACACACATATATATATATATATATATATATATATATATATATATATATATATATATATATATATATATATATATATATATTGTAATGAATCTGAATAACGGACGCTCTGCTGGTAATGAAGAAGACGATGATGATCGGTGGCGGTAGTAGTAGCTCGCACACGCCGCTCGCCATTAGCCAGACCTGCCTGATAAAGCACATTTTGCCAAGCTGCGTCTGAACGTTTCTCGACGTACAACACCTCTATTTTAAGTGGTGGAGGAGCCGGGGTTCCCATCAACCTGGAACTTCGCAATCGCACGCTACCCTCACCGTTCACCATGACTGCTTCTGGCCCTTCTCAAGCTGCCTTACCAACGACAGTCTACTGTACTGGCGTGCCTCCGCAACGCGACCCACCAATTTTTCGCGGCAACGACGAACAAGACGTCGAGGACTGGCTCGTCGAGTACGAAATCGTAAGCGCTTACAACACGTGGAACGCCTGCGACCAGCTCACAAACGTGCGCTTTTACCTCGCTGATGTGGCCAGCCTCTATTTCAAGAACCACGAAGGTGAAATCACCAACCGGTCCGCCTTCAAGACCACCATCGCCGTGGTCTTCGGTCGTCCTGCCGTGCGCCGGCTCCGCGCGGAACAGCGTCTCCGTAGTCGAGTCCAGCGCAGGGACGAGACCTTTACAAGTTACATTGAAGATGTCTTGTCTCTTTGTAAGCGCGTAGATTAATCTCTAACCGAACGCGACAAAATCAAGCACATCATCAAAGGAGTTGACGACGATACCTTCTAGATTCTCGTCGCTAGGAATCCACAGACCGTCACCGATGTTGTCCAGGTCTGTCAGGAGTACGACGAGTTGCGTAAGCAGCGTGTCTCGACGCGCAGGGCCGCTGAAGATACGACTGAAGTTTCCGCCCTCTGCACGACGTCGCTGCTGATCACACCGTCTTACTGCCCCACATCAAGCAATTTATTCGTGAAGAAGTTGCGCGTCAGCTTTCTCTTGTGGCCGAAGCATCCGCGCCAGTGACCTCGTTAGATCCACGTCTACGCCAGGTCATTGAGACACAGGTCACGCAGGCACTGTCTCCATCGCCATCTGTCCCTACGCCGCTGACCTACGCTGCCGTCGTTGCTAGACCCCCCGCCCCACCTGTCTCTGGCGCATACCGGGGCACCGGGTTTTCCTACCCTACGACGCTGCCTACATACACGGCACCCCATCCCGTATCGCCCCCTGCACCTTCTGTCGTTAACCCATGGCGCACCTTGGATAATCGACCCATCTGTTTCGCATGCGGTGTCGTGGGACATATATACTGTCACCGTCGCAACTTTCAGCCTCAAAACCATGGGAATTCTGCAAATTACCAGGCTGCCCAGAATTCCCAGCGACCATCTTCTCCTATCACCGAATCATTGTCCCCACGACGCCCTCTCGATTCTCACCCGTCATTACCACCCCGTCGCCGATCTGTCTCCCCGATGCTTCGGCGCACGAGCCCCGCTCGAGAGGAAAACTGACAGCCGCAGTTCCGGAGGCAAGAACTGTGGTGTCGTCGAACTTTCTAAGACCTCCTCTTTCTCCGACCAACGAAATTGATGTGCTAGTAGAAGGTGTTGCTGTACGTGCACTTGTCGACACAAGCGCCGTCGTTTCTATAATGAGTGAAAAACTGTGTTGCGATTTGAGAAAAGTTACAATGATGCTTACGAATCTTGCTCTGCGTACAGCCACGTCTCATTTCATCGCGCCGACAGCTCAGTGCACAGCACGCGTTATTATTCAAAATGTTTGGTACGCTGTCAACTTCGTTGTTCTCCCACGTTCATCTTACGACGTCATACTAGGATGAGATATATTTCTACCCATCAGGCCCTCGTCGACTGCGCTCGTGCTGAACTCACGTTGACGAATCCGTGCCTTGATATCGACCACCACAGTCCCTCGAAAGTGCTTGCCGCAGCTGACGTCCGCATCGCACCGTTGTCCGCCGTCCTAGTGCCTGTGTTTTCCCCTGCTGCCACTAACTCGCCGCTCCTGTTCCAACCAACTATAGGTAGTGTGCAACACCGAACCATCGTCCTCCCGTTTGCTGTCATCAACTTTTCCAATGGTTCGGCGGTACTTTATGCGTGCACCGTTTCTGCTTGTCCGTACATCCTGCTACGCGGCAAGTGTCTGGGAAGCCTCGAGACCTTAAATTGTATTTTCGAAGACCCGATCTATCCCGACAAGCCATTTTTACCTTCTTGTGCCATTACACCCGCAACTGACGCTAATGAACCTATGGATGTATTCCGCAAGTCCATTGATTTAACTTCACGACTGGGCAGCAGGAACAGCTGATCAAGCTCTTACGGCGTTTTCGAGCCTCGTTTGTCCACAATCAGCCTTCTTTAGATCGAGCGTCATCAGTTGTTCACCGTATAGATACCAGTCAAGACACGCCATTACGGCAGCGTCCATATCGTGTGGCAATGACCGATCGCCGTGCCATCAATGAACAGGTTGACGACATGCTGACACGTGGCATAAACTGTCAAGCAGTCCCTGAGCCTCTCCAGTTGTGTTGGTGAAGAAGGACGGATCCATCAGGTTTTGCGTGGACTACCAACGTCTCAACCGAATCACGCGCAAGGATGTCTATCCGCTGCCACGCATTGACGATGCCTTAGACTGCCTACAGGGAGCCGAATTTTTCTCTTCTTTAGATCTGCGCTCTGGATACTGGCAGGTACCCGTGGCAGAGGCTGATCGCGAAAAAACAGCTTTCATCACGCCTGATCGGCTTTACGAATTCACAGTCATGCCCCTCGGCCTCTGCAACGCGCCAGCTACTTTCGAGCGAATGATGGACTCTATCCTTCGAGGTCTCAAATGAAACGTTTGCCTTTGCTATTTAGATGATATTGTCGTCTTTTCAACTGATTTCGCAACCCATTTACCGCGCCTCGAGAAAGTCCTCGCGTGTATTTCTGCCGCGGGGCTGCAACTGAATCTGAAGAAGTGCCATTTCGCCGCTTGAAAGCTTACAATCCTTGGCCACGTGGTTTCAAAAGACGGCATTCTTCCTGACCCTGTCAAACTTACAGCCGTTTCAGCGTTTCTCAAACCGACCACCATGAAAAAGCTCCGAAGCTTCATAGGCCTTTACTCTTACTGCCGGCGCTTCGTCCGCAATTTCGCGACGATCATCGCTCTTTTGACCAAGCTCCTCGCCGGCTCTAGAGACCTTTCAGCCTGGTCTGCCACCTGTGACGATTCTTTCAATCAACTGCGCCGCCTCCTCACGTCGCCGCCTATTCTGCGACACTATGACGCATCGGCACCCACAGAGATCCACACCGACGCTAGTGCTGTCGGGCTAGGCGCTATTCTTGCACAGCAGAGAGACGGCTTCCAAGAGTACGTGGTTGCCTACGCAAGCCGAACTCTTAGCAAAGCCGAAATCAACTATTCCGTCACTGAAAAGGAATGCCTCGCCATTATTTGGGCGATAGAGAAATTTCGACCTTACGTGTACGGGCGCCCTTTTGACGTCGTGACTGACCACCACGCCCTCTGCTGGTTGTCGTCACTGAAGGATCCAAGCGGTCGCCTCGCCCGATGGGCATTACGCCTCCAAGAATATAATATTCGCGTGGTCTGTCGCTCCGGCCGGAAACATTCGGACGCAGACGCCCTATCCCGTTCGCCCCTACCCCCTGACCCGCACTGCTGCGAAAGTCTAACCTGTGATGCCACTGCCGTCGTCATCGCCGACATGCTACTGAGCAACGCAAGGACCCTTGGGTTGCTTCGATTCTAGACATCCTGGCTGGGCGGACGACTTCGCCTCCTTCACGCACGTTGTGTCGGCAAGTCGAGCACTTCGCCACTCGTGACGACGTGCTGTACCGACGCAACTACGCACCCGGTGGACGTCAGTGGCTACTCGTGATTCCACGTCATCTGCGATCCGAAATTTGTTCCACGTTTCATGACGACACCAATGTGGCCACGCAGGTTTCCTGAAGACTTATTCTCGCATACGTCTCCGATATTACTGGCGTGGCATGTACTGTTTTATACGACAATACGTTCAGGCCTGCTCGACGTGCCAGAGACGGAAAACTTCCCCTTATCACACCAGCGGTACCTTGTTACCCTTACCATGCCTATCCCGACCATTCGACCGCGTCGGCATCGATATCTATGGTCCCCTTTCCAACACTGCTGACGGTAACCGCTGGATCATAGTTGCCGTCGACCATCTCACGCGGTATGCCGAAGCTTCATCCCTTCCCTCGTCTACAGCAAAAGACGTTGCAACTTTCGTTCTTCACAACATCGTAATACGTCATGGAGCACCTCGGGAGTTACTGAGCTATCGTGGTCGCGTATTCTTGTCAGACGTCATCACAGCATTGCTGCGTGAGTGCCACGTCGTTCACCGCAATACAAGCGTCTATCATCCCCAGACCAATGGAATGACAGAGCGCTTCAATCGCACCTTTGGTGACATGCTGTCTATGTATACCTCGTCAGACCACTCCAATTGGGACCGAGTGCTCCCGTTTATCACGTTCGCCTATAATACCACCATTCAAAGCACTACTGGGTTCTCTCCTTTTTTCCTCCTTTACGGACGCGAACCTTCTTGCACTATGGACACCATTATTTCGTACAAACCTGACTCCTCATAGTTCATGACTTTGTCTCAAGCCGCTACATACGCTGAAGAATGCCGCCAACTGGCAAGATCATTCACAACCCAAGACCAAGGAGGCCAAAAGAACCACCATGACGCATCAAATAACACTACTTCCTACGATCCAGGTTCACTCGTCTGGCTGCTTGTCCCTTCTGCTACACCTGGCCTTTCTACCAAGTTGGTCCCCAAGTATCACGGCCCATATCGTGTGCTACAAAAAACGTCACCAGTGAATTACCTCATTGAGCCACAGGAACCATCTTCTGACCAACGTCGTCGTGGCCAGGAAATTGTCCACGTCTCGAGACTTAAGCCCTGCTACGACCCTCCCATGTTTACTTGTCAATAGGTCGCCAGGATGGCTCCTTATTTCGCGGGGAGTAATTGTAATGAATCTGAATAACGGACGCTCTGCTGGTAATGAAGAAGACGATGATGATCGATGGCTACAGTAGTAGCTCGCGCACGCCGCTCGCCATTAGCCAGACCTGCCTGATAAAGCACATTTTGCCAAGCTGCGTCTGAACCTTTCTCGACGTACAACACCTCTGTTTTATGTATGTATGTATGTATGTATGTATGTATGTATGTATGTATGTATGTATGTATGTATGTATGTATGTATGTATGTATGTATGTATGTATGTATGTATGTATGTATGTATGTATGTATGTATGTATGTGTGTGTGTGTGTGTTGTGTGTGTGTGCGTGTGCGTGTGTGTGTGTGTGTTGTCATGAACTAAACAGAGAACAAGAGACAACAGACGGCACCAACAAAACAGGTTCGTTGGTTGGGCAAGCTGCAGTTATTCTGCATCTCCTTCTTTCTATTCTTCTACCATCTAGCTGCCAATGCGCCCAAGCCCCAGTGTATTTCTGGGTCATGAATCATGACACTCGGCCATGACTGCGAAGTGGTCTTCGGTGCTTTTGGTGGCCGGCACTGGTTAAATCAGGGTAGTCAGTTCTGGCCACGCTTCGCTTCGGCTTGAAGCTCTGTCTTTTCAGGAGGTCGGAATTGGCTCTGTGGTTGTGGTTCGCTTTTCCCCCAGTGGTACATCTTCTGAAAACATCTTCTGAAATGCCTGTGTTTTCCGCTGAACAAACGTCCAAGTGCTCTCACCTTCAAACAACTGCCGTGGAGGCCAAACATGGGTCCGTCTGGTCGAGGCCCATTGCCTCAGCATGAACGCCCAGATTGTGGAGTGGTAGGACATTCATCGTACATTGCGGCATCCGTGGACAGATGCAGGTGCTTTGTGAGGGTGTTTAATAAGGCGCGGGCAGGTGACTTCAAGTGCCCGAGCAAAAACGAGAATGGAGGAAGCTTTCCTGATGGAAGTGGATGGTAAATACTCTCGGCCGCTGGCAGTGATGTTTCGTATCGGTTGCCGATGCACAGCTTGAGCACATCTTAAGCACGGGGTTTGTACGAGGTCCAGCTGCGCAGGTATCTGCCGGTGAGCTGTAGTTCGAGAAAATATACTTCTCGAGTTTTGACTTTTCTAAAAGACGTGTCAGATTTCTTTGTGTTGTCATGGCGAATAGGGCCGAAAGCAGCAACTAGAAGCGCACATCAAAGGCCACAACAGTCCCTTGATGCCATTGTAGTTGTGCCATGCCTTGGCTTTGCCTCGGAGATGATCTATGACAAACTATTTTTGATCTTCAGACCAGGCATGGCAGGAGCCTAGCACATTTACAACTTCTAACAACGTGTCGGTGTCATTCTGCGAACCGACGAATTCCAGAAGGTCCGAAATAGCCTGCGGTGGTAAGATGGCCACCCGGAAGCTGGAGCTCAAAAACGCCAAGCGGTTGACTGGTTGCGTTTTTCGCGTGATGGCACGCATGAGCTCCGTGACGATGTCGGGTGAACCGCCCACATTTCCAGGATTCACGTTCTTGGAGTATGCAGTGGAAGCAGCACTCACGGTAGTGCAACGAACGTACAAGGAGGCCTGAACAACGTCTCTTGGATGTTCACCCGTTGTTAGAGATTTGGCCACGAGAAGCACGCCATGTAAAGCGTGCGCGAATTTCCTAGATACGAGCCGCCCGCGCGCATATGGAGAGGAAGCCGGTAGCCAGTCGCGTGTCAAGTGGTACCCCTGAAACGTCGAGGAACGGCATTCCTTCGATGTAGATATGCGCAACGCCGACGACCCGTGCAGACCGATTGGTTCCGCTTCACGGTTTGGTTTCCGATGAAGGCTGTGCCATTGTCATAAACTAGACAGGTAAGAAGAAACAACACCCGCTCATTGGGCAAGGTGTTCTGATTCCACCTCTACTTTCTCCTCTGCTTCTTCCATCTAGCTGCCCGCACGCCCATATATATATATCATTTGTTCATTCATGCAGGTTTTCTTGGAAGAAAATTCACTCTCGCTGTCCACAGACAGTAATACGAAGAACATGTGACTAGATTTACGCGCAGAAGGAAAACGATGGTTTTGCAATAAATTGCTTCATGCGGTACCAATTAGGCTGTCGTTTTCTTACCATCTAAACGTGTTTGGTGGGTACTCTTGTCTGATGAATGCTTCCGCCGCACAGTACAATAGGAAAATCAAACAGAGATGATGGACTCCCAAGAAACAGTACTACAAAGTACGGAGTAAATACAGGTCCGTCAGTAATCGAGAATGCGTGAGACAACGCCGTATTGGCGCTGGTACTGTCGCCGAAGTGGTTCACGTGTTTTACAGTCAGTGCGTGTTAACTACCGTTCTCTAGGTCCCATGATGTATGGAAATAATAGTATAACGAGAGGACACTGCTACTTTTTAAGCATATTTGTCATGGCATGAAGTAGAGTAAGCAAGAATATGTGAGGCACTTGATACATACACAACAGTTATCAAATGGTACGAATTGAGAAACTTTAGGCTTTTCTGTAGAATCAGAACATGCATAGGTTAAAATATTTTACATGCGGCAGTTGGTCTTATTGCGCAAATATGTCAGTACCTACAATATGTTACCAGTCGTCTTAATTTCCACACTCCCAGGGGTAGCTATTTATGGCAACTAATTTGGTCTTTTTAAGTAGTGTATGTAATTTTTTACTGATCCCAAATTATCAAAACGCATTATAACAAGTAGATTAGTTTCCTACAAGAAAATACATGTAAATAAACAACTAAACTAATAAATTACGCACACACATGAAAACATAAATGGAAACACGCACATGCACACACACACGCACGCACACACACGCACGCACGCACACACACGCACACGCGCGCGAGTAGGCACGCACGAGCAAACGCAGACAGACGCACGCCCACGCACACTACCTCTCAGTCAGACGATATTTCAAACCATTAAGGGTATTAGATCTTATTGCCACGCCCTTAGTTTGAGCTCGTCAGCGTGGACTTCAAGTTTTTTCCGTTCTTTTTTTCAAAAAGTCTGCAAACCCGTTGCCATCCGCGCTCGATGTTGAAATGCCACTCCACTCACTGGTCGCCTTCACCCGCATGCGAGCGTTGAACGCATTCCATAGCAGCACCCATTCCGTTCCTTTGAAGCCACGCAGGCGCCCATTGAGAACATAGCGTGCAGGAGAGGAACCGATGGTTGTGACAGCTTGCATGTTCGACGCGTTTCCATCCTCCTACTAAGAGTATACCGGTTTCACAAACGATACCAATGGCGTGTTGCGACGCACACTTGGGAGAAAGGTCGAAAAGCAAAGTTATTGAAGGGCACGAGGCGCACACTTTCTACGAAAACGAATACGTTTCGAAATTGTTGGCCTGCTAGGCGATTCCGTGAGCTTCAGTGTACCAATGTATACGTTACTGAAAGCGAAGTGTTTGCTACTCGGGTAAGGTGGGTGAGCAAAGAAGAGAGGAGACATCCGAGAGCGGAGTGACTCTTCGTTTGTTTTCGTGTCCGGTATACAGGGCTCTTTCATGCACGTTTGTTGTTTCCTTGGGCGAATTTTCGAATCTGACGCCTTGCATGAGGGAAGGGCATTCAAGTCGGATAAGGAAGTCTGAAAGTGAGGCTCTTGTGGCAGAGTTTGCTGAAGCACGCACAAAAAAAAGAGGGGATGCTTATCAAAACCGTAATCAATGGCAATACTTTCGAAGGTGTTGCTGGGTAAACTTCCATGCTGTGTTTGGCGTTTTGTAGCCGTTGTGATGTGACCAACGGATTCTCTTTAAAAAACATGTTTTTTTTTCGAAGCTGGCTTCGAGTGTTTGGACACACCGAAGTAATGTCTAACTGCAATCATAGTACATATTTTCATTACATTTCTGTCGCCTACCAACGAAAGTTGAATTCACTGATTATCACCACGGGATCTTGATGTATATGTCCTTCTTTTTCGACATTGATAATTCGAAACAAGTTTACGAGTAAATTAAGAAGGTTATAGTTATGCGGCTGCAGCCATCAACACAAATAAGGTCTTAAGATGAGTGGCATGCATCCCGCGAAAATATGTAACGCTCATAAAATCAATCGACCGATCATATATAATATATATATATATATATATATATATATATATATATATATATATATATATGTATATATAGTCTAGTAGATCCTCCGTGAGCGGTCACAACGTGGTTTATTTCGACGTTTCGGCCTAGAGTCTGGCCTTCATCAGGAATTCCTGATGAAGGCCAGACTCTAGGCCGAAACGTCGAAATAAACCACGTTGTGACCGCTCACGGAGGATCTACTAGACTATATGCAACGCTACGGCCACTCAACCACCATGCCTGCCTATATATATATATATATATATATATATATATATATATATATATATACGAACCACCATGTACACGAAACACATTTTTTAAGTACTGCTCTAAAGCTAAATTGCCAGCGCTGCAGCTCCATCGACCACCTTGGGTGAGCACGAGCTGTATCTGCCTGGTTTGTTTGCTGTCGCAACGCTGCCCGCTCCCGTCCAGTTCTTGCTATTACAGTTCCGATACCCATACCGCTTTTAGCTCAGTGTTTAAATAATAATACAAATGCTTTTGTTGCAGGCATGTACGCTGCTTGATCAGGGCGTCACAAATTTGGGAAGGTCTTTCTCGTTGTTTCACCACTTGCGACAATAGCGAAAGTACAAACTTTACTTCCTTTTTTTTTCTCTTTTTTTAACAGCAGGCCACGGTGTCGCTACTGCAATAAAAAGTACTGCTGAAAGTCTGGTCCGGATAGGCAGCGACATAGAACCACACGGCGAACATTACTACCAGCAGCAGACGGGAAAAGCTTTAATAATAGTAGTAATAGGAGCAGGAAAACGAAGCCAACAAATGCGGCAGTCGTGGTGAGCGTATAATACGCCGAAGAGGAGCCTTGCTCGCAACCCACAGAACAGTGTTTCCTTCGAGTCTTCTTCACTCTCCCCCCTTCCTTTCAGTCCTTTTCGCATCAGCTGCCTACGCCTTTCGACGCTGGCAGCAGTGAGCGCCGTGCTGGCGGCCGCTGTTTACTTTCGGTATCATCGCCGTTTCCGCAGGCCCACATCACGCTTCGCCGAGTCGCATAGCCCGGTCCCGGCGATCCCGATGACGAGCGGCTCTCCCCTTTTCTCCCCTCGGAGTCGGCCGTGCAATCGGACGGGGATGGGACGAACAAGCCGCGGCCGGAGCCAGCGAGCGGAACCAAGGAAGCAGAAATCGTCGGGAATGAATCGGCCCGGCTGCAGAGTCGGTCCCGGGCGCTGGCAGCCCCGCAGCGGAGGCCGCCGCGATGAGACGATGAGAATGACACGGATTTGCGGGTGCATGCGTCGGACATTCTTTCTCCGCTCCTCCTCCTTCGTCTTGCGCCTCGTTTTGTGCTGAAAGTGGGGCTCGCTGAAGTTTTAGACCGAGGAGTGAGAGGGTGGAAATTCGCAGGATACGTGACGTCGTGGAAGTGGCTGCTGTTATATTTTTTTTTTACTTCTGAAGCTGGCTACGAGCAGGAGGGATGAACGGAACGTACGACGTGCTCGAAAGAGGATGGAAGGTGAAACTAAAAAACGTCGGCGAGGAACTCATGGGATTACAGTCTATTTTCCCAAATTCATTTGTTCGTTTGTTGCATAAACGCTCACGTAGTCGACTCTGCTGTATAATTTCTATTTTTCGCCATAACGCAAGAGCGCGAACAGTATGACAAGAGGTACATTTTTACAAGAGTAGTACATTTTACAAAAATGGTATTGGTAGTAGTGACTCGGAGAGAACTATTCTCAATGGGACACACTCTGTAGCAATCGTTCGTGTGCGTACGGACATGGTATATTATAAATGCGAGAGCATTAGGAACAAGTCACGTCGCCAGCGTTGAACAAACTAATGCAATGAATAAATATCAGTGTCCTAGCAGGAATGCAGCCCAAGCATGCTACTTGACCATAGGTATTTGACCACCGCAGAGGCACGCGAAATCTTGAAACTGATTTGAAAAAAGGCTTCATGCAGGCGTAATCTTGTTGAAACGCCAATCGGGATTGCACTGCAGCCAATCTAAATCTAAAATCGTATGCCTAAGCCCCATCAACATAACTTAGTCTACGTAGCACTAACCAGAGCTACTTTGCCCGGCTCAAAGAAGGGGAGCGACGCTCCCTCACGCGCTTTTATCTCACGGTGGCGAGGAGGGGAGTATCGTACGTCTTGGGTGCCCTGGTGCTTTACCCGGAACTATTCTGCTGTAGTTATCGGGCGCACAAAGGTCACTGCAATCATTGCAGTCTCCGTTTGCGAAAAGCGCACGTTTTTGAGACACAGAGAAGCAACACATGACACGCTAATTTGCGTGCATCCGCATGTGTGAGTACGTTTTGTGTGTCATTTATGCGTGAGAAACGCGGGGCACGCTTCGATCTGCTTTCCGTTCTGCGCGTGACCTTTCAATCTGTTGCTATCGCGTTCACTGCTTCGCCTTCGCGGCAAAGCTGTGACTTTTTAGGGGCGAAGCTCCTTATGGCGTGGCTTGGGCATCCCTCGTAGTACGTAACCACCAGTGGCACATACCCGAAATAGATATAACACTTGACCTCCAAGGTGGTGCCAGTAAGAGATTTCTTCTGTGCGTTGTTTAACAATAACAAATAGTGCTCAATGTACATACCATTGACTGCTAATGGGGAATGAGAGACAGGAGCATTCGACTTTCAGTCAACGCGCACGCTGCGATCCCCATTAGCAGCCATTGGCATGTTCATTAAGCACTATCGGACAAGAAAGGGTTGCTACATTATACTTGCTGGGTGTAACCTCCTTAGTTTTAGAAAGGTTTAGCGAGCGTTGAGCCGCAGGGCCATGAATACAATGAACTAGTATATACCATGAATGAATTCGAGGTGGTTAAAGGGGGGAAACAGATACGAAGCGCAAGCCGTAAGAAATTAAAAGCTGAATCCTCCTGTCTCTCATTTCACAATAGCAGCAACAGGCATGTACATTGAGCACTATCTGAGAGGAAGAGGTTGCTACGTTATACTCGCTGGGCGTAACCTCCTTGGTTTTAGAAATTTCTAGCGAGCATTGGGCCGCAGTGCCATGAATACAGTTAACTAGTATATACCATGAACTCAAGATGGTTGAAGGTAGGAAGTAGACCCGAAGCGCAAGCCGTAAGAAAGTGTGCGTGTGCCACCTCTCGTATAGTCCTTGGAATGTTCACTGAATGGCGGTGCTTCTATATGGGGAGTATATGATAAAAAGATGCGAGATGGTGGGACTTGGAGTGTTGAATAGATGGACGAACGGACACACAGACAGATGCATGGATGGACGCATGAACGGACGCAGGGGCGGATGCATGAACGAACGCAGGGACGGGCGCACAAACAGACGCATGGACGGTCACACAGACGGACGCATGGATGAACGAATGCTTCGCCCCACTCTCCATCATTCACTCCGTGGATATGCTGCCATTTTTTTCTTTTTTCAATATCAACAAAACGAGAAACTAATTTGCACTATATTCCTAGTCTGAGTTTTAATTATATATATGCAAGAACCAAGCATGAATGTCTACAGGATAAGTAAATATTTAATGAAAGCCTAATTTGGAATAACTACTATGAAACGCATAAATCAATGTTTCATAGAAATATTGTTGCTGCAATAGAATATGTACGACCTTGAAATCTTGTTATGACATTTTGGCGCAATTATAGGCAGTTCTTCATAGAGGCGTCTGAGAGAGTTAATACCCATGTTGTCATTGGCTTTATTTAAATAAAAACATATGGTTACATAAAACATATGCGACTTTTCTTCATATGTGTAGGCAAAACATTTGTGCATATCTTTAGCGTAATCTCTTAACGTTTAGTTTAATGAAAAATTACACCACAGTTACTTTCTCTTTGCATGCTTCGCACAACATTGATTTGCATGTTACGTGAGATCTGCTGAGTTCTTGCTTGCTCTACACACTTCAAAAAACTTAACTTGTTCATGCTAAGGTACTTCAGAAGTGGTAACGTGTATAAAATTATGTTTCACAGTTATGTAGGCTATTGCGTTGGCGTGTCATCAGTATAAGTAGAACTTAAAATTTAGAACGAAACGCACTTTCTTGATAAAACAGCTATATTAGGGGCAATTTTTATTGTGTCGGGTTGCACCAGTGTTACAAGCTACAACAGACTAAACAAAATTTGCAACTAAACTTCACTACTCAGAGTACAGTGCACAATTTCTTAACTATGGCAACCAGGAGTGATCTCTCAAGTCGAAAAAACTTCTGGTACATTAACAAAAAAAGTCAGATAGCAAGTGTTCACAGGAATGTTGTCTCGGTTGCTCTTTTTTGCTGAAAGTGCCCTGAAACTTGAAAAACTTGAAGCAGATGATTGATTCGGTCTATTTCAGAGAGAGGCAGAGAAAAATAATATTCAGCAGAGGCAGTCTTATTGACTCACAACCCGGTTAACTACCTTGCACTGTGGGATAAATAGTCAGATCGAAAGATGTAAATTGTCAAAGAATTTTGTATGTGCTTGACACACGTGCCTAAAAATATGTTCACCTTGCCATCGTTACAAACTGCGTGTAATTAAGTGAAATTCTCACATGCGCAGTGACATTATGGTAGCCTTGTACATCCCAGAGGCACGAGGCCATAATTAGAAGACTTTATATTTTGTTAAAGGCCTATTATCCAACCTGAAGGAAAATCCTGTCTTTCTCGTGTGTGTGAGATAAATACAGTAGTTTTTTGTTCTGTATTTTGTGCCACAAGTAAAGCCATCCACATACATCCATATATATGAATGTCAGCAGTGCCCATTGTTCAAGATAAGGTATTGACTCACATAGTGATCGTAAGAGCTTAAGACGATGAACGTTATATTATGTCTCGAGTTCACTTAGCAGCCTTGTGACATACTCTTGTTGAACGCCGCGCGGTGCGACGCTAGTAGGAGCATTAGCCTTGAAAACACCTCAACACATGCGCGCTTTGCACAAGCAAGTTACTGAAGCATCACGCGAACTGTGTAACACAAACGAAAACTTTCCTTGACAAAATATAGGAACACACACCGTACGACAAACACAAAAAACACTGATGGACAAAATCACTAAAACCAAAGTAAAAAATGTACAGTGTTTACTGTACATGACAAAGAAGAGATAACGGTGGACTGGGTCTGATAAAGATGGACTAATAGTCCCGATATTTTCAACCTTTGTTTTCTTCTGCGTATTAGGCGTGAAGCCTTCTTACAACAACATATAAAACTACACATCTTACAGCAGAAGTAGAGTCATAGAAGTAAGTGTTTTGTCCAAATCATGAGCTTTTATTTGAAAATTGCCTTTACACATACCTATTTGTTTGCTTGTTATCGTTTGTTTAGTATCTGCCTCACCCATAAGCTTATTGGGTCCTGCGTCACAACACTCCCTGCGTTACTATCATCATAATCATCATAATCACAATCTAAGAATAACACGTACAAAGTACGAACTTTTTAAATAGGAGCCCCAAAGAATACCATCGAGGCCACTGACCATAAGTGGGACCTAACAAGTGTTTAGGTTGAGCAAATCTTCACGCCAAATAAACATTGCAGCACCCCACAAAGTGATTGCTTTCGGTCGATACTAGGCTGACAGGATTTCTGAGCCATAGAATCAAATATTACAACAGCTGGCGTCAGCTATCAATTTCACATATTATATCCTCAAAACAAAAGTTGACCGCAAAATAACCCGTGTTTTTTCACTCACTTGCCGCTTTGGCAGCCAGTAGGTATTACGAAGCTTTAGTGGTTGAACGTTTGACTGTATTTTCTGACGGCATCAAGATTGTGAGCTCGAAGAATCATTCTAGATAACTAGTGACTTCATTGCTACTCTAAACCTTGAAAATTATTATTAGGAAAAATCCAAGTGTCAAGAGTAATTTTCTCTGAAAGCTCTCAAATATTTTAGGGGCGAAGCTCCTTATGGCGTGGCTTGTGCGTCACTCGTTGTAGTGCCTAACCACTGGTGGCACATATCTTAAAAAGCGGTCCTTAATGTGTCCGCTGGATGGTGGTACTTGTATATGAAGAATACGTTATGAAAAGATGTGCGATGGCGGTACTTGGAGTGTTCATAGATAGACGGATGGACGGACGTGCAGACGGACTGATGGACGCACGGACAGACAGAGAGGGGGACGGCCGCATGAACAAATGCACGGACAGTGAGATAGACCAATGAATGGACGGATGGAAGAAGAGACGTAAAGACGGACGCATACGCATAGACGGCCACACGGATGAACGAACACACCGATGGACAGAAGCAAGAACGAATGAACTGACGAAAACACGGACGGACTGACCAACGCTTTGCCCCGCCAATCATCATTCACTCCATGTATGTGCTGTGATGTTTCAATCGCAGTTTGTCTTCCTGGTCATAAACTCTATGCGAAAACAGAATTTATGCGTGACCAGCACCCGCAAAGTGCTTTGGGGCCGTAAACTTTTTGCGCTTATACTCTAAATCCTTCTATTGGAAACGTTTATAACGTTGTTACTTGAGGCAGCTCAGGTCAAAGTATCCTTACATATTACGGTCAGTTTAATTTACGAGGCTTTCGTTTACACTTATGTTTTCTTTGTCTGCCATAAGGCCGTGTCATACATCGCAGGAGGTTCCTGTGGCTGATTAAAGTTAGCGAGATTGGATCAGACAGGTTGGTCTTGTTTGAGTAATTTTGTAGATGTGGCTGCGCTTCTCATGAAGTTCAATTCGAAGTTTACTACCCTGTATAGACGAATGACTGTTCAAGTTTTTTTTATCACTCTATATTACACGATGTAATGCTGACATAAGCACTCAATGAAAGCAAGTAAAAAGATTTGCATTAAACTAACGTAACGAATAGGTGAATTGAACAGATGATAGGTGATCAGTGAATCTTGAAAGCTAATGATGATGACACTCGATCTATGCACGGGCCATAAGTGCGTTTAATTTAGTGGTATCAGAATAGTCATTGCCTAACGGGAGCTTATTTGTTGTAAGGTATACGGTCGATTTCGCACCATGAGTGTATGGTCTTTCGTCAGACTTTATAATTACATGTTTTATGATGCTGATCTGTACATGTTTATGCTGTTTATATCATCTAATGAGTCGCGATGACGGGCTGCTTCGTTGATCTTTATCTCGATTTAAATGGTGGCCTGAAATACGTGACCAAAATACTAACTTTGGCTTTTACTAGCTTAGCAGCGGTATACTTACGCTTTTGTGAAAATCACTGTGATATTGCTTTGAGTGGGCTCATTTCCACCTTTCAGCGCGAAGATCAGCAAGTGGGATTGACATGTCGCATTATTAGTTTTGAAGCAGTTTAAAGGCTATTATATCAGCATAAAGTTCTATAGAACAGCCTCTATACTGGGAGTACCAAAATTCATTCAAATACGAATCTCACCAGAATATCAAGTTCAGGTGTTAGCCCGGAACCGTTCGTTCACTACGAGTTTCCGATGGCAGAGTTAACTTCAGACACAAAACCTTGTGATAAAGGAATGGAATAAGAGTCAGTATTTTAGGCGGACCGGGTTGTATTGAAGTTATCTGAATTAAAGCTGCAACCGCAACATAAAAAATAGAGGCAACCCTAATCCTTGACACAGGTGTGTCGCAGTGAAAGTGGCACACCGGTGTTTCTGTGCTCCAGTGCAATCTTTGCGTTAACTTTGTGTTTCGTCGTGCTTCCAAGGCAGATCTGAGAGGGCATGGTGAAAGAGGCGGGTGCTTGATATCTGCTCTACCAGATGCCGCAACGATGCCATGTGCACTCAAAGTACCTGTCTGTTCTTCATTGAACTCATTCAATAAAATTTTATTATTAGGCTGACAGTTATTTGGTTGTTGTCTTGAAAAACTCAATCCTATGTGACATATATTCAGTATAACTTTTACTTTGAACTAAGACTACTAATTTTGTATCAGTGTTATATTCAATACATTTTTTCTGAATAGTTGGAAAAGCAGAAGTCAGCGTTCAGCCGGAAGTGATTAAAAAAGAAAAAATAACTGTAGCTAGTTAGCAAGTGCCTCTAAAAGTGACAACTATTGATTGATTGATTTGTGGGGTTTAACGTCCCAACACCACTATTTGATTATGAGAGACGCCGTAGTGGAGGGCTCCGGAAATTTTGACCACCTGGGGTTCTTTAATGTGCACCCAAATCTGAGTATACGTGCCTACGACAACTATTGCAGGCACGCTCAAAGGCACAATAAAAACCCGTCATAACTCACTCTTCAACTTCTGTGTACTTTTACACAGGCGCAAGCACGTGCATTTGACGACTTAACTACACGGTTAAGCGACACCTAAAGCTCGATGTTTGATCTATGAAGCATCACCGGAAGCAGGATTTCGAATTGATTGAAAAAAGGAAAAGTTCAGATCACAGCCCGCGAGTTAGCTTCCGGCTGCTAGAAGCGAGTTCTTTCTGTTTTTTTTTATTCTTTGAATTTCTTCAACGGTCGCTGGTAGTAAACGCGCACAACTTTTTTACGGATCTACGGAAGCTCACACCTCTTCCCAAGTTGTTCCTCGAAGCTATACCCTTAGGGGAAGAGAAGAAGCATCTGTTCTTGGCATCACAAGAAGAAACTTGACCAAGTCAATCTGAACTCAGAGTTTGCGAAACGCACGTTTCTTGTCGCTCGAAAGAGCTGCGATTCACCACCTGCCTCCTCTGAACATCACGCTTGTTATGACTGGTTGCTGCCTTCATTTACTGGACAAAAATAGCAATAGATGGCGCAGATTCATGTTTCTTGTTACTTTTTCATCCTCGTAAGTATAATTTGCTGTTCCAAGGAAGTATAGATGCTTTAAAACATTACACATATAAATTTTTCCGCCTTCACCAAATGAATCATCGGCAAGTTTTATAGGGATACACTTGCGATGAGTAAAGACTACAAAAAAATGTAGTTCTCGCTTTGGCAATGTGTGATTTGATTGATATAAGAAGGGGGGGGATTAACGTACCACAACTATCATATATTCACGAGAGACTCCTTTGAGAATCTTTCAAGAGGTGCCTCAAGGTACCAAGGCGGGGCGTTTTTCAATTTACAGTACAGTAAAAGTGCCCACAGTGAAACCTCACTATAAACGTTCTTAAAATACCAAAATTTTCCAAAAGGCTAGATTAGCGAAAATTGAAGTAAAAGGCAAGGAAATAAGAAACAAAATAGGAACTGATGCGTGTACAATTCAGGCTGTGCTATAGCAAAACAGTGCATAACAGCATACCGAAAGTTTACTGATCTAGCTTTGAATACGCAGAACAGACGAATAGGCTGTTCTAACGTTACCTCATGCAACGTTTAAAATTTTGAAAAAAGAAAACAGAACAAACTTTATGTTTTGAGGTGAATAAAAGTTATCTGGCTGAGACAATTTTGCTGACTTCGTGAGAGCACTCTTATTTATTTAGGCTCTGTAATGAAACGCGCAATTTAAGTTTTAGCTTTTTGATTACAAATAATTTTTGTGGTGTTGAAATGTCTATATTGCTGAGTGTTCTATCGAGCAAAAAGAATGTTGCGGAGCTTTTCGGTAAAATGTCCAGAAGTGTTGTTTCTCTGCGAAATCTGTCACATTTATGCCATAGGTGAAAATGTGTGAACATCGATCGTGTATTTGCGCGTTGCACGAGAGCTTGATACTTGAGAGATAAAAATATAACATTTATTTACACCTGTCCAGAATATAGAAACACCTGAAAACGCGCTAGTTTCCAGTATTTCATGCCCAAAACGCCCACACGGTTGAATGTGGTGTGGCTTGGCTTTCCCGCTTAATTATAGATAAACTACGCACTGACAGTGAAGTTTTTCGCACAAATAAAAGAAAGTATGACTCTGCCATGAAGTTCCCTAATTCCTAACAGGACAAGATTTCTATTTGGAATATTTGTCTATTACTTCTCCGAACGTGCTCCATATGAAGAGGAAAACAATGTGAAGAACATTTGGGGAAAACTTCCGGTAATGTAGTCTCTGGATCTACAGATAGTTTTCACACATCTATTGGTTTTCAATATAACTTAAGGAAAGCTGTGAAGGCCGCCGTACTAATAATAATAGATTTGCTACTAGTGATACTGCTGCTGCTATTACAAACAGCGTTAAATGAGTGAGCCCATCGTATATAAATGTCAAACAATGTTTACAACTTCTAAGAGGGAGAAGAGGTGAAGTAAAAGCAAGGATGTAAACCAATCTGTATCTTGCGCGCAACACGCGACACGAAAAGTTAAAAAGTGACGAGAATAATAATATTGAGAAGATTATTTAGATGCTGCGCGCCCACATATAAGCGCTTTTTTTTGCGTAATTCGAGCGTCACATAAATAGGCTGACTTGTGAAGGTACAGCACTTATTTCATCCGCCGCATCAAACAGAGAGAGAGAGAGGAACAGAGAGGAAGGACAGGCAGGTTAAGCAAGCTTGGCTCAGTTGGCTACCCCACACTTGCGGTTGGGTAAAGTTGGAAGAATAGAAAGGAAAGAGGTAGAGAGAAAATAAGAAAGTGAGAAGGCTATGGAATCTAAAAGAATATAATGCTAAACATAGATAAATTCAGTTGTTTTATGTATAGCCTTTTTTTTCTTGTTTTTGTGTGTTTGTTATGTTATCCTCTTCAAGGTTTTGTTTGTTTAAAAGTTCAACACCTTTAAATTATTACCTATATCAACTAATCAATTCAACCCTTTCTTTTAAGAAGTGAATTAATTTAAAAAGCAAGGCACCATTTTCTTCATGGCTTATCCCCCTAGGTGGGTTGCGCCAAGTTGTTGAGGAACCAACCAACCAACCAAATAGTTAGCTGAACACTACACAGTACGGTCTCACGCAGTTCTTTCGCAAGCTCCTGTGAAGTCCGGTGGTTCTTAAGGAGCACAAGAGCGCTTTCGTGGCTCTTCGCGTATGCGAGACCATTGGCCAATCTCCCAGGGTCTTTTTTTTTTCTGCGAGTGGCCGTGAATCTAGGTGACAAAGCTTGGCTTCCTTAGCACGCCGTTAAGATTGGTATGATGGGCAGTGACACAGATTGTGCTCAAGCGTCTCCTCGCAGATGCAAATGTTGCATGCCGCACTGCTGGTCATTTCAACGAGACACGAATACGCCTTCGTGAATGGAACGCCCAACGACATGCGACACAGTGAAGTTTTATTGCGTCGTGAAAGCCCGGATGGCAAACAAAGTTTTGGTCAATCGAATACAGGCGAGCGTTTGAGAAACCCTGCGTATTCTATTGTAAAAGCGTGATACGGCGAGCAAATGGCTGTAGTAGCCGCGCAGCGCCCGTTCTAAAGAGCGGTTTGGGCGTCCGCAGGTCTTGGTCTTCAGCCACTTGAGCAGCTTCATCTGCGCAGACATTGCCGACACTTCTACAGTGTCACACTTCTACCAGCGTCAACACTTCTACAATGTCGACACTTCTACCACCATGCGCTTCCTCGAGCGCATGGTGGTAGTCATGTCTCATTTGATATACTAATTGTCCGTATAGTCTATGCCGTAAAGTAAACCTTAGTGCCTGTAAGGCTGACCGAGTCACAAAATATGGCCCACTGGTTATGTAGCTGCTGAAGATTGTACTTGACCACACCCTGAGTCGCTGAAGGTTCTGCTGCTGGCGACTTCGTGATGTTACAGAAGTTGTATTGTAGCGATGCGTTACCAGATAGAATAACCACTGCTCTTGTAGAGCTGTCGGAATTAGTGACGTCATCGGTGTAAACATGCACGCTGTCAAAGCAGTTTTTGACATACAGACGCATATTCAACTAATTGAGAGCTAGCGATAACCTGCGTGCCTTAATAATGATTCCAGGAACTTATAAGCCGCATGTAAAGTTTACAGAGGCTGCACAACGCAGATTTAGAGGCATCGCACGTTTGAACCCAGGCAGTAATATCTCGTGGTGTTTCATGGCAATGCCGCAGAACGAAGCATGAGGCCACCGAGCCGGCAAACACGCTTAATAATGTGACAGAAGCCGCGATAAAGGCTGAATGTGCGCTCACAAAGTCTCAACAATGGTATACGTTATGACCAGCTGTTCTTGGGCAACAGCGATAGTTGTAACTGTTCATAAACATCTCAGAAGATCAATACATGTCCCAAGTGCATGTGCTTGTACGCCCTCTAGTGCACGGATGTTAGACTTTCACGTGTTAAAAAGGTAAAAAGGCTGCACCATAGATGTACTAGAAAGAAGGTTGTATAATTTAGCAGCATTGACTTTCGCAGCATTGGCCTGGATGCTTCATCGTGAGCTGTGTTATTCACTTGACTTAAAATTACATGCAATCTTATATTTAGTTTTTAAAAGAGAGAACATATGTCAGGGTATATTCTATAGAAATCTTCGAAGTGGTTAATATACTTTACAACCTTTCGATTCCCTAATCTGACCCCAAAGTTGGCACAACGTACATAGGACTTAATGAACTAACAAAAGTTTTCAACAGTGGGTTTTCTTCCATTCTCCCTTCTCTCGCAGCCCTGATACACATGTCTCCACATCAAGTAATCCACCTGGTCGAGGCAACCTCAACGTACGGCGCTGGCTTCAGCAGCAGCGTAAGCAGTAACGGACCTGGCGGCAGCGTGCAGGGCCCGCAACTGACGAGCGAACTGCCGTCGCGGTTGCTCTTCTCAAACTCCTCCGGTGGCAGTTTGCCTTGCTCGGCCACGGGCCAGCCAGCACCGACAATACGCTGGCTCACCGAAGACGGAGACGAAGCGGCCGACGTGCCCCGACTGAGACACGTGCGCCAAGGAGACGGATCCCTGGTGTTCCTGCCCTTCCGCGCCGACCAGTTCCGCCGGGACGTGCACGAGGCTCGCTACCGGTGCTCGGCTAGCAACGCCATCGGCACGGTGGTCAGCCCGCAGGTCCACGTCACAGCTGGTGAGTGAGACACTCCAGCACTCCCTGGTGGCTTCATAGCTACCGTGAAACAGTGTACCTGACCACGTATTTCAAGCTATACTACACCATGTTAATTTTCCGTCAAACTCTCTTCTTTAGGTCAGCTGGTGACAAGTATATCATGGACGTCAATTGAGCCCGCTCTATTTTGAGGGAAAAGACCATTTTTTTTATGTTCCCACTTCAGTGGGCATAGGGAAGATCTATCAAATGCTTGAAACGGACGTGACTGTGTCCCTTTGTCGGGTGAAAGGTTTCTACGGCTCTGGCCCAAATTGTGGTCAACACAGAAAGCGTGAAAGCATCATTGCAATTCTTATGAACGCCTTAAACGTACTTTAAGCCGTAGATATTTTTTCTTTTTTTTTGCTTTTCATGTAGCACTTCCCTCTTGTTCACTCTCATTTTATTTTCCCTCACGCAGGGTGATCAGGGGGTCGAAGAATTGGCTCGCTTCTTTATCTCGCCATTTGTTTCTTCCTTTCTAGTTCCGTTCAAGCACTAATTGCATGTTACGCAGGATGCTGCACAGCAATGTGTTCTGTGATACTTGCTTAATAAAAGCAACAGTGCGTTTTTACCTGCTGTTCTTATCTATTGAACAAGACTAAGCCTGTTGTTAGTTTGCGATTGATTCGTTGTGGTAGCTTATTCTTGTTCCACTACCTGCACGTCCAGCTGCCACGTTGTCTAACTGGTTAAGGAACTCGACTGCGTAGACGAAAGAAGCGGAATTCATCCCGCTCAACACCGTAGCTTTTCGATGAGGGCAAGGTGCAAGAGCTCTGTCTAATATGCGAAGTCAGTTCACCTACAAAAGACCCAGATGGCCAAAAGTATGTGGATCCTTCCAATACGGCGTCTCTCATAGCCGAAGTGGTTTTGGGACATTGAATGTCATACACGGGACAAACGATTGTACAACGTGCTTAGGAGGCCCCGCAATAGTTGTAGGTACACCGCTACACATACGTGAGCACCGTAGTAACGGCATGTTCACTGCTTTCTAAAACTACGAATACAATAGGCGAGCTTGGCACAGTGAGTATGGCCCGGTTCAGGCATGCCGAAGGTGCGCGTCTGAACTGTACGAGTCTTGCGCAAAACACGATTGTGCACCGTAAAGGTGAAGCCAGCAGAACCTCATGGAACTTTTTTCTCGGATGGCCTGACAGCCTTCATGAACCAGGGAGCCTATATCCTAGAAGTATGGGAGACAAATGCAGTCGAAACTCAATGAATCAATAGGGTATCACTAAGACGACTGCCTGGGCATGGTGGCAAGACATGACAGAAACTAAAACCGCATACGGCGAGGACACAAGACAGGTTTTAGTGCTGTTGTGTCTCAAGCTGCTTACTCTTCAACAGGACAGGCACTCATGGCACAGTAATGGGCGCTACCGAAAACCATCTCGACCAGCACGCCTGCACCACCTTGTCAAGATTACTGACATTAAAATCACCGGCTGACACACCATACGATACAGGGTTACAACACTGCAGCATTTCTCCTTACAATGACTTGCACTAAGGCGGCCATCTAAAAAATAAAAGAAATTCTCAGATAAGGTTTTCATAATGAGCTACAAAGAAGGTTGCGCCTTTGTGTGACCATGAAAGCATCGAGGTCTTCCAGCTATATATTGTTACCCGAGCCACTTCGCCATCGGAAATCGAGCTCCCGCTTTTTTATAACTAAGTTCTTTTTTGTGAAATGGAAGATTTGGGGACAATAGTTTGAAGGGTTCGTCAACAAGATGCCTCAAATTTAACCTTAAGTGGCTCTTTCTTTAGAATGAACGAGGAAAAGCTGAATAGGGTGGGCAGATTTTTGTTAGTTGCCGCCATACATATCTCATTCTCTGACAGGAAATCCGATAAGATAACCTCGAAAGGTACCTTGTCTGCCTCAGGACTTCATGTTTAGCATAAAGCGACGTTTCTTGTAAATGTCCACGTGGTTTTCACTCAGCTCCGCCAGCCGTCAAAGAGGCTCAGAATCACTTGGAATCTCAAGTGACAAACACAAAAATAAATAAAAAAATGGCAGCATATCCACGGAGTGAATGATGAAGAGTGGGGCGAAGCATACGTCCGCCCATTTGTTCTTGCTTCCGTCCGTCCATGCGTCCGTCTGTGTGATCGTCCGTGCGTCCATCTGCGCGTCCATGCGTGTTTCTGTTCGTGCGTCCGCACATCCATCTGTGCGTCCGCCCCTGCGACCGTCCATGCATCCGCCCCTGCGTCGATACATCCGTGCAGCCATCCTTGCGTCCGTCCATGCATCTGTCTGTGTGTCCGTTCGTCCATCTATTCAACATTCCAAGTACGACAATCTCGCATCTTTTCATTATATATTCCCCGTATAGAAGCACCGCCATCCAGCGGACATTCCAAGGACTAAACGAGAGGGGGTACGCGCACGGCTTGGGCTACGTGTCTACTTCCCCCCTTTAACCACCTCGAGTTCATGGTATATACTAGTTCACTATATTCATGGCACTGCGACCCAACGCTCGTTAAACCTTTCTAAAACCAAGGAGGTTACGCCCAGCGAGTGTAACGTAGCAACCCTTTCTTGTCAGATAGTGCTCAATGTACATAACGTGGCAACCCTTGTTGTCAGATAGTGCTCAATGGGCATGCCAATGGCTGCTATTAGAAAATGAGAGACCGGAGAATTTGGCTTTTAGTTAACGAGCACGCTGAAAATTCTTTAGTCTTCAACAACGCACAGGAGAAATCTACCACCGGCCTCACCTTGCAGGTCAAAATGTAAGACTGGTTACACAGTACGTCTACGACTACGACTACTACGAGGGACGAACGGGTGCTGCTTAAAGGAGCTTCACCCCTAAAAGGTTGCTTGCAGTACCAATGGTATGATAAACCAGCTATGCTCCTTTAGTTTCTATGAGTTAACCAAAGAACACTTTTTGCATCTATTTTAACCCCGTTTGCATGATAGGTAGATACTTACCCCTAACAGCACCATCTTTCCACATCGCTTGAAAATAAATAAAACACACAAGAATCACATCAGTTTTGCAGCGCAAAAACATTTAAATAGCAAGAGCATTCTCTAACTTCTGCACTTGGCACTTAACAAATCACCACCTGGCAATACACTCAAGCAACACAAGACGTCCATGCGGTTCTCCCTTCTCAACTACAATATTTATTGCAGTAACCATTTGATACCCGCCTGAAGCTCGAATGATTAGTACCCACCACGTTAGTCTAGTGGAAGGTACTCGAATGCTGACCCGCAGGTCGTGGGATAGAATACTGGCTGCGGCGACTGCATTTCAGATAGAGGCGAAAATGCTTTGGGCCCTTGTGCTCAGATTTTAGCGCACGTTAAAGAATCCCACGTGGTATAAATTTCTGGAGTCCTCCACTACAGCATCTCTAATAATCATGTGTTGGTTTCGGGACGTAAACACTACATATCATATATCAATAGAATGATTATTACGTTCCAAACAACATTCGCGAACCTCGCAGCATCCTCATGTGACTTGTCTTTCTGGTTGGCAATAGTCGCAGTATATACCACGACGGGCGCTCATATGTGGTTAACATCCCGACATTTGAAGTGTCTCGTTGGTGGCATTTACTTCTCTCATGCACGGCACATTTTCCTTTATTCAGTTATGGTTGAAAAGTTCAAGTACTGTAGTAAAGAAAAGAGAGTTAATAAACAGCAACCGCGTTAAAAACTTTGCTTAGGTTGGTGCTGGTCTTCACATAATTTTGCTAATGTGATCACTGATTCCTCCCAAATTTCAACGCACGATTATTAACGGGGTTTAGGAGCTAGAGGACCGAGTGGAGTCAAAGCCCACTATATAATGGCAGGCTATATATATATATATATATATATATATATATATATATATATATATATATATATATATATATATATATATATATATATATATATATATATATATACAGTAATCCCTCGTTAACTCGAAGCCATCAAATCCGGGGAAAATTTCGAGATAGGCGGTATTTCGAGTTAAGCAAAACGCCGAAAATGTTCGCCCAGGTCACAGTAAAAGAAAAGCCAGTGCTGCTAGGAAAAGCCCCACTGCACAAAACAGCTACCGTAGTAAAGGCACAAGAATTCGGAGGGGAAAAAAATTTATTACCGAAGACCAAAAAATTGCGTGACGCTCGCCTGTTTCGCTTTAGCGTTCGGTCCGAGAAAGGCGTTCTCCAGTTGCTCAAACCATCGCATGAGCCGTTGGTCGCCACCGCTGCATTCGACCTTGTTGCGGAGCAAGCACAGCATGTTACGTGTTCCTGTCGTCGTAGGCACTTCTCGAGGCTCTTCCTCATCTGCATGGTCATCTGCGTCGTTCACGGCCATCTCAACGATATCGGCGTCCGACAGCATTCCGGTAACGGGGAAAACAAAGCGAGAAAAACAAAGAATACCAGCTCGCACATGCAAAGGCTAGGTTGCGTACTGACGGGCGCATGCTGCTCACGCCGCCCACCGCGCATAAGTCGCGCGCAGGTGCGCACACGTGATCACTCCCACAGTTGCCTGACAAGGCTGATAGGAAACGGCTGCGTCCGCGGGAATTTCAAATTCGCCCTTCACGACTGCGTTCGGCACGTATAGTAAGAGCTAAGCGTTCGCACGGAGCCCTCGTTTCCTGTTGGGAGTAGAATTTGCCTTCTGCCCTCCCTGTCAAGATTTCGAGATATCCACTGTTCCCTCCGGAAAACGTTTCGAGATAAGAGGGGGCAAATACATAGCACCTATGGGAGGTTAATGCACGGCGAAAAAAAGTTTCGACTTAACCGAGATTTCGAGACATGCGAGTTCGAGTTAACGAGGGTTTACTGTATATATATATATATATATATATATATATATATATATATATATATATATATATATATTGTGGTTCTTTATCAATGACTAACTGGTCATATTATTGATAGCACGTATACTTTGGCTCTAAAGTGTAAAGTGGATATTTCGACACAGGACACAGATGTAAATGTACAGCAGACGAAGAAACACCTGCTTCATTCTGTGACCGCAAGCCTGAGTGCCACCTATATCTAAAATTATGCCGCCGCATTGATAAAAAGCTCTTACCGTCAAGTTGTCGTAAGTATTTGAGCGAATTACGATTCGGAATATACCATTAGGGAATACGGCTGACGAATTGAAAAAGTGCGCTTACGAAACTAAACTAATTCAATTCAAGCTTCTTTTTATCAGCAACCTTTTTCGACTGACAGACATAACAGGACGCCTTACAGTCTGTATGTATAGTACGTATCTTTAACAGTCATGAGCATGTACCGACCGAAATGCGTATCTTACGTCACTAATCCACCGAGCCCGACGTCTGTTCGTCTCTAAGGGCTTAACTGCGTCAGTACTAATTCCCCGCACTGAGAGCAATGAGTACGGGACAGCCGGGTGGAAACGCGATCGACTACCAAGAGAGGGCGCGTCCTTCACTTACTCGCGCGCCCAACCCGTCTTGCGCATCCGGGCCCGAAACTCGGTTCTCCTCCCGTAATTCACCTTTCTGCTAGTCACGTACAGCGGCAAACGCGACAGGGCTACGAAGGGGAGAGGGTGGGCTGGTAACACAACAAGCCAGGGGGCATCTGGCTTGGTATTCGGCACTGGTGAACATAATGGCCAACTGCTACGTGCAGGCGCGACCCGCGCCCGCTCTTCCGAGCCTGCAGCTCTTAGGAACCAGCGAGGAAAGTGGCTTATCGCCATCTTTCCTTCTTTTTCTTCTTCTTCGTCATCCTTCCGTGAGCTCCTTTTCGCCCTTGTTTGCAGCGCCGCCTACACGACTCGCCACTCTGATCATCTGTGACGTGAGCCAAATTACGTTTCGTCCAACGTCTTTTTCTTCCCCTTTGTTCTGTTTTTCGGAACAACGTCGGAAAGAGTTGCGCGTGTCCTGTTAATCCGTTCGAGAGAGCGACGTTCTTTCTTTATCGTTTCTCCATAGCTCACCATTGCCTGTGGTAAATAGCTGTTTTGTTACTTTTAGCCCGAGTCTGCAGCCTCGTATTATGCGTTCACCCCTGCACACCACTGTGAGCTTCGTGTTCTGTCAGACACAGCCCACTTCAATATTCAGTTATAAAGACGACAGTCTTTATCGGGGACCTTCGACAAAAGATTTTCGGTCTGTCTGTCTGTCTGCACATTTGTCTGTTTGTACGCCCTTAACGGTATTCCGAACGGCATCAAAGTGGTCAAACGATACTCCAAAGGGCTACCCCCTTCCGCAGCAGCCACCAATATTGCTCAAGATTCAGCGTTCATACTTGTGTGATTGTAAATTGAAAATTAATCACTGCGCATATCAGAGGCACCATACCAACACGTGAATATTCTGTATTTGTGTCTCTTACTAGAAAAATCATACATAAGTAACTATAAGGACCGTAGTGTTTATCACGTTGTGCTGGCCAGGCAACGCTTCCACGAAATGGCAAGTGTTTCCCACGCTTTGCTAAGACGACACGGTGGTGGCACCTACGCGTCCCCTTGCGTTCTACACCTTATCACCTCCGACATGGGCGCGCAGCGCACGCGTGCTTAGTTTTACAAGATAACTGCCAGATAGCGCTCATGTCTCACGTGTGACGGGACTTGATGCGCTCGTTCGCCTCCGCTGCACGCTCGAGGCACTCCAACGCAGCGCCTCCGGCATACCATCGACCGATTTTTTTGCACAGAACATCAAATAAACGTTTTGTTCACTCTCTCAAGACGCAAGACTATTGTCTTTCGAAGAAATTTGCAGTGTAACATGCAAATACGAGGCCAATTCTTTTTCTTGGTCTAAGCTTGAATTTTTGAAAAGACTAGCAACACGTTCCAGACACGTCTTGTAGTACGTTAGTGCAAGTCCCGGAGAGTTGCCTTGAAGTTCAATTCTGCTGATAACTTTACGAAGCTACGAGCTCACAAAAAGAATGCGGTTGACTTCGTGATAGCCGCCAGCACAAGGACCTAAACGGAGTCCAATAGAATTACTTGGATGGAAGCTGATTAGGGATTAATACAGTCGTACATGTCCAGCAAATCAGACGAAGGATTATCCTTAGTATTGCTGGTGACGCAGCTCTTGCTCAGTTGTACAGCAACAAGATACACAAATAAACAAGGAGGCGTTCTTGAACTTAGTCACCATTATTATCCCTACACATCAGTACTCAAATACGTTGCACGAATCATGTGCAATGTACGCGTACAATAATTGCAGCGCCAAGAAAACGCGATGTGGCTGCACGGTTGCGTGGCCTATATTAATGGGGTGTCCACGACTTCGTTTGTCTCTGCGCTCTGATGTATTCATAATGAAATTATTCTCAACATTACTAGCTACATAGAGTTTCACTATATTACAACAATTGTGCCTTCCTAAGCTGAACTTGTAGCTTGCACAGCTGGGGAGTGAATAAGAAGGAAAAAGATACAGCAGATCGCTTTTGCACCAGTGCTCGTAAGTTTTTCGTATTGCGCAGATCCATTCGATACATTCCCGAGCTCTACATTTGTCATATACTTGACAAGCAGAGAATGTAAAGCGAAGCATTCGTATGACATATACTGCTGTCGTGATCGGCATAGAAATGAAAAATACAACCTCTGTATCCGTAATTGTAGCCCGCATTCAGTCCCATAGCTACAATTGCTTTCAAGTGGGTTGGGGCTATGGCACCCCTGTTGGCTATGGTCTCGGCACAGTGACTAAGCCACTTCTAGCAACTTCAAAGCTGAAACCATCGAAAAATTCAAGTGCAAACAGCTTTGTTTAACATGCAGTAAAACAGGCAAAAACTCACGAACAGAAACACAGCTTTCAGGACCACTCGCAGATGCTTCTGAGAGCCACATTTCCTGTTACATTTCCATACTGGTGCTCGGGCGGTTTCACTGATTGCGGAGCCTGTTTCTTATTGCGAGAGGTGGCAGATGTTGCTTTCCGTTCGATAACTTTGTTTCCGCTTCAGCATCAGAGATTCCAAAACAATTTTAAAATATTCCAGACTTCTGAGTGCTTCTATACGTTTGTACCAGGGCTGTTTTTTCAAGCAGTTTAAGATTTTTCGAAAGAATTCTTACAAGACGTTGAAAGTGTTTGGGCAGCTGTTCTCGTATCACTACAACATGATTGCATTTGAAGGCTCTCATAAATTTGTTTCCAATTTTTTTCCGCTTGCGGTGATATTTCTACTAATCAGGTACATTAACGTCTCCGTTCCCAATCAATGAACAATTTTTTCAATCAATGGGGATCTATGTCGAAAAAATGTTGCAGGTGGACGTTGCATTGGAAGATATGTTGCCACAGCCCCCACTCGGTTGTCTCTTTTCAGCAAATATAGAAAACAGGGTCACGATGACCCAAAAAGCGTGTGCAGAACGCCCAAAAAGGCGTAGAACGTTTGTGGTGAGCCAAAAGGCTTTTCAACGGGCTCTCCAGATTATCATACAATCACAGGGGCGCGAGTCGAACTCCCTACCTTCCTTCAGAATTCTTCATGCAAGACGACGAAGAGCACTCAGTGTGATTGCAGCTTGACAATCGATGTATAACCAAAGGTGACTGAAGAGGGTTAAACCCTGGCTTGATTCAATTAATAGAGATGGGTGTGTAAGCTGTGTGTTTACCGTATTATTAAAGCAGGGTGAAGGAAAGAACAAGAATTGGAAAATAAATGCGCACAAAGAACGCTGAAAACAAGGAACTCTGAACCCAATCAAACGTTCATTGTGTCCACTTTCTTTCGACGTCGTGCCCTTTCGTTTGGGCTGCTTTAACAATATAAAGTCATACTAACTATCTCAGCCGTCAGCCTCTCCACGGTAAGTAGGTTTAAAGTCAGTGGAGTAAAAGGAAGGTAGTGAAAGCAGTGAAACGGAGAAGGAAAAGAACAGGGGAGAGGGCACCACTGTATCACAAATGAAGGTTTTCCTTCACTCCATGCACACCGTGCAGATGGCACGTTTTGAACGCCAGCGCACTTGCACGTGATCACCAACGTTGCCGAGGCGCCGGCAAACTACTGTTTCACTATTGTTCTTGTTCTTGTTGCCCTTCACTTGTGGCTCATACCCACTGTGGGGGATCGTCCAATAATTGAGCGGTCTTATAAAGTATTATTCTATTTTAGAGTGAAGTAACTTACAAATTTAAAACGTTACAAATTTTAGAACGAAGTTTTGATGATCACTGATTTGTACCTACTATAGCTACAGCTTCCACGTTGAACGCTATTGTATATATTTTCCTTTATAAGATAGCTGGTTACCTATCACATCTGTCATTACTTTAATGTGTACGGTGTATGCCTGATTGGTGAGTTCAATTAAATTTAGTGTAGCGTTGAAGTTCAGCTTGCTTCATTACCATCAACTAATGCCGAAATTGGGCGAATGTTCTCAAGACTTGATAAAAAGGCCTCCTTAATAAAATGTACAAAAGGCGAGAAACCAGAATTACTGCACACTGAAACATCGCGTTTCAAGAACTAGTACTGGAAGAAAACACGAAATAAAAGACTACACAAACAATAAAGGCGAAAGTGAAACAACAAGGCGCCATGCAAAAGTAGAACTCAACGAAATATCCAACTTTCGAGTAAGCACAAGTAACTTCACAAGAGCACTCGGAGCAGAGCAGTAACAAAAACAGATAGAGAAAAAAAGCAGCAAAACTTTACAGCGACATCTTCAAAACAGTGTCTACATGAAATTCCGATCTCCACAGCTTCCTAAAGACAGAAAATAGAGTAAGAAAAAGAGCATTGATAAGCAGGCACGGAAGATTGTAAACAAGCAAATGCTGTTGCGAAAGTGGCTGAATCCACGCGGAATATACTGGATTCTCACGCTGTGATCCAGCAACATCTAAATGCACTTTGTTTTGTTTGGCTATCTGTTTCGTTATTACGTCTTCATTCGTGAGCTGGCCGCGTATTTGCACGCTTTGTTCCACACTCGCATAGCATAACAAAGCTGCTGTGAAAGCTGTGGAACTTACGATGCTTCATCGCTCAAAGGAACTCTACGCAAAGAAAATGCTTGGAATAGAAAAGCAACGATGCGCGAGTTTCAAAAACACTAATACTGTGCACTGTCACGACACCCATAGTCTTTTATATATATCGGACTACAGGGTGCTAGAGTGGCGACGAACGTTTTCGTGCATGAGGACGGATCTCTAGCCAGTCGTCGATTCGCGCGGTCTTTGTTTTCGTGTTGCAATTAAACAGGAAGCACATCCCTTCATAGAGATATGCTATGTGGTGTATTTTGGATTCTAAAATGTCGTTGTTTCGTATCTCGATAGTTGCTAACGAAGGGCCGTTGGCAACGCTTTAGGTGCGTAGTCTGGTAGGCTGGATCTCTATGAGACAGTGAGACGGAGACGGTGATCGTAACCAGACACTATGCCTTCTGTCACCAACTCTTTCCTTTAGCAACCACTACACCACGTATCTGAACAATCGCTGCACCTTCTAAACTCCTATACAGTTGACTTATATTAGTTGCATACGTTGTTGTTTCACGCTGTTTCTTATTGCGAATATAGGTTGTGACAACGAGCTGCTTTTACGCGACTGTCAGATTTTACCATAACGGGGAGCACATAAAAAAACATACAAGTTATATCCCTGAAACAGTGATTTGCCATGATTGACCGTGCTAAAAGCTGTCACGCTATTGGACACCGAGGATGTGGTTAAGGCGTTTTCAACGTCGCCTGTGCGGTGTAGATGAACGCCAATCCGAACGAATAGTTATTACGTATCAAATGTATTCCAGGGAGCACACTGTTTGATCAAGCGAACGCGTTCACTGATGCCCCAACACGGTGCTGCACGGTTTTAGCGGAACAATGCTTAGTGCCGGCGTATCTCGTCTTGCGCAGAGAACTGCGTGCCCGGAGGCTACGTAGTAAACAAGCAGTATAAATAAAAACAAACAAAGAAGCAAGGAGGGACAGAAAACGCGAGGCGCGCCTCGCTCATTCGCGCAAGTGCACCAAGACGCCCACGCGCCGGGTTTCTTCGATATGGAATGCATCAGGAACGAAAATTGGAAATGAAAGATGGGGAGAGAGGGATGGTATGAATTTAATAGGATGACTCTGGAAGCGGACGCATTCGGAATGGCGGAAGAAGCAAAATGAAAGGAAAACGACGCGGGGATGCGAAGGAATGTCGCCCCGAAAGGCGCGCTGAGCCGAGTCGACAGAGGAGAACAGCTTCGGCGTACGATTCGGGAGGAGAGAAAGACGGGCGCGGTAAAAGAGGAATTCTAATTCATTTATGATTACGGAAAGAGCATTAAACAAAGCGAATCAGTGCGCGCTCGATAGTGCGATATGCTTCTGCGTTCATCACCCATTCAAGATGGCAGAGTCTGCCTTGTGCGGAGCCCGAGTGAAAACACAAAACGCTTGGCTGACAAAGAAGTGGCTGAAAGGGGCAAACGGGGCCCACTGGGTGGTCGTAAGGCGGGCGCTGCATTGGCGTTGCGCGTTAGAGATAAGAGAAAGTTCAGAGAAGCGCCCTGATATTTGCGATCGATACTTCCGATGATTATTTTGCATTAGCCTATGTGACCTTTTGTGATACCGAAGCTTCGGATCTCGCCCCTTAAGGCGAAGCGCGCAATAAAAAAAACTATAAATATTTGATACTTATACAGCAGCAGAATCAGCGGAATGTAAACATGCTGCATTTAGTGTTTGTTTTCTTACGCGCGAACAGTCACGTTCGGGTGTTTTGAACAGAGCACGTCAATGCCTTGGTTCTCAGTAAAATCATGCTTCAAGGAAGTTTATTCTATTGAAATTTGCGTGAAACTTGCTGCGCGTACCTAATAGAAGCAACGACAATGCGAGAATTTGGCGATAGCGAAGTAGTACCCGAGCCAAGTGCTCGATAGCAAGGGTATATACTGCCATGTGCTAAAGAAAGTTTTATGTTCATTATGCAATAAAAATCGTTAATTCAAACATGGTTAATCAAAACTTACGGTTAATTCGAAATGACGCCTTGCTCCCGGCAAAATCTGGTGTATTCCTAAGGTAGAGAATTCCCGCTAGCTCAAACGCGTCGGTATGCAAAATAATTCATTTCAACTGGTATCCCTCGGTTAGGATAGCACCTCGCAGAAGTCGACCCAGAGTGATCACAACGAGTTGCAATGCCAATTCAAGCCACGTATACTAGAACTGCAAAACAGCGAAACTGCAGTATTTATCGGCGCATGATAATGTGCACGCTGTGCTCTTGCGCAAGCTGCAAAAGACATTCGTGTCATCGAAACAAAACAAGCGAAATCAAATGGTAATTACTGATTACTTTTTAAATCTTGATTGCGTTAATTATTACATGTATTCTAGATTGCATTAGCTCTGCCGCGTAAAGCAATGTGCTTTTGAGCTATAATGGTGTCGCGTTTCGAGATTAAGGTTCACTGCTCATGAATACATGTCGCTGCTTGTATAGATGACGTATCAGACTGATAACATTCAAATTAATTCTGTTCTGTTTTAGAGCTCCATGAGCCTATTTTACGAAATTATGTACCACAAAGACTAGTATCACCTAATTCGCGATAATGAGTTCAGAGGTGGGCATTTTGGCCTCTGTCTCCACAGTGTGGTGCAATGTGCATTCATTATAATTTCCGTCTGGTTATTAGAAGTCCGTTTTATTCGAACGATTTCTATAGTCCTCTTCAAGTTTGAATTACCGAGCTTTTACTACCTATATCTAAAGAGTTTATTCCACCTGTTGCTAAGAAATGCACACCATAATAATTCTAGTGTGCGTAAGCCCCTCGATACCTGCCTGATATGTTGTGAATAATAATAATTGCGTTCTTTTACGTCTTAAAACGGGGATATGGTTATGAAAAAACCCCTCATTGACGGCTCTGAAGGATTCGGCCACCTGGGATCCTTTAACGCGCACCTAAGGTATGTTTTGGCTCACCGCTTAGAAATGTAAATCAGCCTGACACGTGACACACCTGTACCTTTAGTCTGTATACGACACTCTGGTGGTCGTGGTTGTCCTGTACAGCTATAACTTGCGCAGACATCAGGGCTGATGTGCCACTAAGTTGCCATGTATTGACGACACACATTTTCAGCTTTTCAGTGTGGTCATAACCAGGTCCGTAAAGGCTTATCACGTGTACTGGGGCCAATGGGGGGCTGCATAAGTGGGCTGTGGTTAGTAATCATACAACCACATTACCCAATTTTTCGTAAGAGAAGTGTTCCGCCCAATATGATGGTTGCATGGGCCCGCGAAGGGCCTGCAGTATCAGTAAATAAAAAGTATATATCACTACTGAAGCCATCTGTATAATAACAGAGTCCACTTACACACTAGTGTTTGTAAAAGAAACTCGTGTTAAGCATTGTGAGTCGGTTGCCAGAGTAGAAGTACCTTGAGCCTTGGTGGTGTTCTCGACCATGGCGCACAAATTAGTGAAGGACGGGGCTCCACGGCGATTCGGGCGCTCGTATTGGAGTTGGCATGGTTGGTGCACGCGTGAGAGTAAGTACCAGGAATTCGGCTGTCTTCCGTGATGTTATATGCAGGTCTGTATAGGCTAAAGTTTCCCTCCAGGAAACAATCATAACGTAAGAGAGGGGCGACTAGCACGAATCGATTGATAATACTCAACAACAGATTTATAAAATGCCGTGATGGAAGGCAAAGGGAACTATGTATGTATGTATATATATATATATATATATATATATATATATATATATATATATATATATATATATATATATATATATATATATATATATGTTGCAGTGAGAGCTCACTGCCTTTTGGCGCACGAAAAAAAAAACACAGAGCTAGCGCCAATTCAATAAATGGTCTAAATAACTCAATTGCATTGTAATAGTATATAGGAAACGAAGGCGATCGCAATAAGGACACTCCATGAGGCCGCCAACGTTATGGGCGCCAAGCCTCTGTGTATCTTTGGAAGTCTCAATGAAAGATACTGACTAGCTTGTTGCGTGCATTTAGGCCCGTGTGCTCAGATTTGGGTGCACGTTAAAAAACCCCAGGTGGTCAAAATTTCCGGAGCCCTCCACTACGGCGTCTCTCATAAACATATGGTGGTTTTGGCACGCTAAACCCCACAAATCAATCAATGTTGCGTGCATTCGAATATCGCTGGAGCAGTGTGAATGACGAAACACGTAGACCTTTAAAAGTCAAATAACCTGTACATTGTAATCCACACGTGGAAAGAAACTTTGTGAAAGTGGAGTATGAATGTGTCATATAGAATAGCAGTTCTCAAGTTGAGGCTCAACGGGACATAGTTGTAGCGTGATTTTATATAAACCATCTCTTTGGATGACTACTTGTTCACACAGCCAGCATATACCTCCGATGGACAGTATACCGTATATCCAGGCAAGGAAAAGTCGAGTAGATTATGCAGCTTTGTATATTTTCAGCGTTCTTCAATGCTCTTTGCGCCGATTTTTCCTACTTCTCGAATAACACACGAACCACTGCAGAGGTCCCAAACAGCGCCTACAAATCAACAAAGTAAAATGCAGAAGAGAACACCCCAAAGCAGCACAAGCCAGTCGCTATATGACACATCGTATTGGAGATTGCACGACAATTTGAAGTAATATGTGTTACAGTGACACACGGAGCTAAACAAAGTGCTTGTAGAGAACGATGTCGGTAATGAAAAATACAAACAAAACGAACGCACACATTTTTAGGCATGCTAAGCCGATGCCTTTCCCAAACTGCATCAGGCAACGTGTTCCCTATGAATGCCATTAATAGAGCCTTTCAGGAAAATACAATTAAGCTTGGACTGAGCGAATGCCCCAGCAGAACCCAGCAGGAAGATGAACAAGCAAAACCAAGTTGATGATCATGACTATGGTACGGCAATAAGAGCATTGGTCTTGAACGAGCATTGGGAAGACTGTATGTAGCTCATTATAGCCCGCAATTAAAAGGCACAATAAGGCACCCATTCCCACAATTAGCGATCTCCCGTACTCGTGTTGGACGCGCACATCTTTGGAACAAGATGTGTGTCGTTATTTGTGCGTAATACACGCCCCAAATCGTTTTTCTCAAATTCCTGAATTCGCACGTAGTGAAAGACCGCATGCACGCTAATGTAATTAACCAAGTGAAGGATAATCTCGAGACATACGACGCAAATTTTCGAGGAAGTAATTAATTCCGGCTCCGCATTCGTTCTAATTTGAGTCGGGCGTTACATAAACAACTCATTAGAACCGGATGATCGCGACGCACGTGTGTATTTATCTTGGCACTGGTAAGAATCGTTAACAATGCGGCTTGTTGCATTAATCAGCACAGGGAAGCGATTAAACATTTAAAGTTTTCCGGCCTTGGCTGGCTCCATGCAGTGCGCACACGAATGCTTCTGATAGAGAATTTGGTATGCCCCGCGCTCGACAATAGAGACAAGCCAGAAACGAAGGCAATAAATATCATATAAAAGCGCAGGCATTGAGCGCCATCTTCTTTGCGAACAGGCTTGGATGTTGCACAAAAAGAGCCGTCCTGGAAGAAGCACGAGAGAAAGACCTCGCACGAATCAAAGACCTGAAGGCATGCACGAAAAGTACAAAGTACATGTACACAAATGCCATCTGCAGGCACTCGCACGCCTCGATAATTATCGTACAGCTCGAGTTCACTTCGTTCGTGGGTCACGCATTATAACATTTGAATTCTTAGTAAATAATTGCGAATATGAAATAAAATGAAAAACAACACACGAACATTTCGAGTTTGGAGCACGCCTTGGGAAACGAGAACGGAGATACTTGAGCAAATCGAATGGACGTGAAGAAGCACCCACTTAAGGTGAACGATGTGCGTCTTGTTGAACCTTCACTTCTATATATATTAGCGCCCTCGTGGGTACTATGTATAGGAAACGTTCTTTCGTTGTATAACTTTGATGGTGTGAATGTTGGTTAGGTTAAGCCTCTTTGATAATCAATAAAAATTGCACTAACACATCTATTCTATTCATAGGGGGTAGCTTGATCAGACCATGTATAAAGATAATGTCGATTTCGACCGCGGTGGTCGCATTTTGTGATGACGAAATGATTGAGGCCTATGTATTAGGTGATGTCAATCCACGTTAAGGAACATCGATCAGATGGTCAAAATTTTTAGAGCTCTTCACTACGGATGCTTTCACAATGATATTGTGGTTTTTGAACATAAACTTGAGATAATACTAATACGACAATGTCGCATGGTTAAGGCGCTGAAAAACCAAGTATTCATACCTGCGATAAAACACAGTGTTCCTCCATAAACGTTCACACGTTTGCAGTCAAACTGTTGTATAATAGCGGCGTACACTTATTCAGGAAGTCTTCTAGGTTGGAATGTGGCAAACCTGCTTTCGTCGAGGTCATCACTGGGCCTCTGCTAACCTCTCTCGCACCACGAGGCCTATCTGTGATCACATGTTCTGGACGATCTTTGCCTCCACTGTCATTGTTCAACAGTGCCTATATGGCGTTTCACCCCAAATCTGACGCAAGCCCGTCTGCTACCACGAAGAGGCAAGGCCATCTGGCACCACTGGGAGTAGTCAGTACCATGTTAGAAGTGCCATGTTATCTCATTTAGTCACGACAATACATTAATAAAGCTCTCACACTGCAAGGGGACAGGCTCCCAAAAAAATAAGCACTGTGACACCGCCCTCAAAGGGGCATGTTAAATCGTACACTTCACATTTTATTCATTCGACAAGCTACTGTAGCCCGTTTTTGTCAACTATAATGCAATGCTGCTGGAGAAATGTTTTAGGGTGTAAGAAGACGAGTATGTAGACGTGCCTTTCATTTTTGTTCTTGTTAGAATTTCATACGGACACCTAAATGACGAAATATTGTCCACATGTCTGCACAGACGGCAGCGTTGAGTTTTTTTTTTTCATTCAAGCCATACAGGGATCGCGAAGCGACACGCTGATGAAAATGGAGCGGGTAAACTTGAATACGTTTGTTTCTCTGGGCGCACAGTGCGGGTAGGCCTTATAAACGTGCCGGTGACTACAAACTCGGTGCTCGTAAACAATGCCGCACTGCGCTTGGGACACGCATCGCGGGCAGAACAAACACGACAGTGCGCCGCCATCTAAGTGTATTGTTAAAGTTTCAGTCTGGTTTGATCTGGTGCAAAATTCAGTTCATGTGTATAGGCCGACTGCTAAGAACTTGGATTAACAAGAGGGAGGTTACCTGAGACCATTTGTTATCGCAAACATTCATGTTGAGGGAACATAAGTGGCTGAAAAGTGCTATTGGAGGAAAGTTTGCTCCATAATGTTATTGTACAAGCCAAGAAAGCAGTGTGGAGATTCTATAAGACTACTAGACCATATCCGAAATAAGGGCATATACAATCTAGCCTTCGTACAATGTAGACTATAGCTTTTCGTGACTGTGAAGTCGTTCTTTTTCTGTTCACACACGGTGGATAAAAAACACAGTTTATGTGATCATTGGAAATAGACAATAGCTCAAATTAAAAACTACTACAAGGGCTAAAACTTTCCTCGGCATGTTGTGCAGGGGCAGACTCTGCCACCTGTATTCACTAAAAAATTTTGTACTGAAATCGCTCCTCAGATAAACTTTCAGGCAATCGCGGTACTAGATACACTGTTGTGAAGTTGTCGAACGAAAAAAAAGTACATAGCAGGCAGAAACTTTGTGGACCGCATTGCTGATCACTTGCAGCTGAAAGTTAATTGAAGAAGATTCCACGAAAGTGCAGTGGGCTTACGTGTGCTGTCGTAATAAGCTCACATGCAACGCTCTGCAAAGCGTCTATCACCTCATGTTGACTATATTATAGCTGTAGCCAATGGCTACGGTAATGTTGCTACCAATGACCACGATATGAGTATGAATGACAAAAAGCCCTTGTGAAAGGTAAACAAAATCAGCAGCTATTCTACCCTGAAGTTTGATTACTAGTGAAGCTGCTTAGCGCAAGAAACAAAAGAGGTTTTGAAATGATAGATGACCACACACCCTGCCAGCAAGCGAGGAGTCTCTTTCCAGGGAAAAGGTCTTACGAGGAGTGTGTGCTCCTAGTACTGAATTTGAGCACACCACGTCATTCTGGTGCAACACATTTTGTCTTGTCTGGCTTGCCACACCCTTGGATTTTTATGCACGGTATGAAGTGGTGCTTGCAGTCCGTGTGCTGCCCTTATAAATTTTTAATAAACTAGTGGCGTGTAATGGTGCTCGCCCAAGTTCTGTGCATCACAGGTTTTGCTCACCTACAAACAGTTGGCTCTATCTGCACATCGACGTGTTCACTGCGAATATGAACAATCCGCTCCTTTCCGCCACCGCCAATCTCTTGGTGGTCCACAAGGTGGGAAAGCGCTCTCGTTATTTTTGAGGGAGGCGAGCATGTGCGAATGCCTATGACACGTGGTGCAGTCCTGCACGCTGCAGTATATGATTTCACTGCCTCTTTCTTAACACGAAGACGGTCGCAGGCGCGCTATGAGTGTGGTATGTTGTCATGTTCTTTCATGAGCCGCCTGTCAGGATTATCACGTTTGCACCATTCATGTATTTCGTCATCCAACGATGTGACGTAACACCGAATTTGGTATATATGAAGCTAACAAAACGGCCGCGAGCGCGTCATGTAGGACCCAATATACTCCAATGTCGCGTTGACGTGCGCGCAAGCTGGGCACGGCGACGTTAACGTTCGCGAAACGCGAGCACTATATAGTTTGACGGCAGGCACGACCAGAGTCCGTCGGCGCAGCCCAACGGCAACGGGCACCAAATACCACATGCTGCGTTTCACGTTGATGCGTTACCCAGACAGCACTGCATCTCTCTTTTTAGGGGCGAAACTCCTTAGAGCGGCACCCGTTCGTCCCTCGTAGCCATTGTATTATGTAACGAGTATAACAATTTGACCTCCTAGGTTGTGCCGGTGAGAGATTTCTTCTGTGCGTTGTTGAACAATAAAGAATAATGCTCAACGTACACGCCAATGGCTGTTAATGGGAAATGAGAGACAGGATCATTCGGCTTTTAGTTAAAGCGCACGCTGCGATCCCCATTATCAGCCATTGGCATGTACGTTGATCACTATCTGACAAGAAAGAGTTGCTACATTATACTCGCTGGGTGTAACCTCCTTAGTTTTAGAAAGGTTTAGTGAGCATTGACCCGCAGTGCCATGAATACAATGAAGTATATACTACGAATGAACTCGAGGTGGTTAAAAGTTTTTTTTTTTTATGCTTCTCGTATTCTAGTTTTGCGAGTGGCTACTTTTTGTACATTTTTTTTTTTTTTTTTTCATTATATCTCTTTTGGCAGTGCATCCAATGATAAAATCTTGTAATTCTTCCAGGACAGTCCAGTGTTTTGATTGCTGTGTTATTCATTTTGGTTCATTGGCCTTTGTTCTTGTAACTGATATTTGTTTAAAGCGTCATCGTGATAATTCATTTCTGTATTTTTAAAACTATAACCAAGTTTTTATTTAAGTTATTATTACGTGTTAACTTTCTTCTTTGCCCCTCCCCTCTTCAATGTACGTTTGTACCCTGAGGGTATTTGAAATAAATAAAGGTGGGAAGTAGATACGAAGCGCAAGCCGTAAGAAAATAAAAGCCGAATTCTCCTGTCTCTCATTTCCCATGAGCAGCCATTGGCATGTACATTGAGCACTATCGGACAGGAAAAGTTTGCTACGTTATACTCGCTCGGCGTAACCTCCTTGGTTTTAGAAAGGTTCAGCGAACGTTGGGCCGCAGTGCCATGAATACAGTGCACTAGTATATCCCATGAAATCGAGGTGGTTAAATGTGGGAAGTAGACCCGAAGCGCAAGCCGTAAGAAAGTGTGCATCTGCCACCTCTCGTTTAGTCCTTGGAATGTCCGCTGGACGGCGGTGCTTGTCTATGGGGAATATATAATGAAAAGATGCGAGATGGTGGTACTTGGAGTGTTGAATAGAGGGACGAATGGACAAACAGATAGATGTATGAATGGACGCATGAACGGACGTAGGGGCGGACGCTCGAACAGACGCATGCACGGACGGGCGGTTGGACGCATGGACGGTCACACAGATGGACACATGGACGGATGGAAGCAAGAACGTATGAACGGACGAATGCTTCGCCCCACTCTCCATCATTCACTCCGTGGATATGCTGCCATTTTTTTTTTCGTGAGGAAGGGACGCCGGACGCGCTGAAACCCGCATGCGTCAAAGCAGCGCAGCGCGCTGCGCACCTGCGAGTATATGGCAGGACCGGCGCCTTAAGTGGCAACGCCGGCGTGACGCGACGAAACGAACGCCAGCGAGCACGCGCCCAGCGTCACGTCGAAATGTATTGGCACCTTGACTGTGGCATATAGTGATGTTCTCACAAGACACGCTTCTCAAGATTATTATGTTTCCACCAGTCACATACATTTGTTATCCATTGGCGTCACGTAATACCAAATTTTTCATATTTGAAGCTAGTGAAACGGCCGAGAGTGCATCATCAGTGTGGCATGTAGTCATGTCGTTACATGACACGCATTTCGTGATTAATACGTTTGGATGTGTCCTTTATCTATGTCGTCCGTTCGTGTCGCGTAATACCGAGTTTGGTGCATGTGAAGCCAGCAAAACGGCCACGAGCGCATAATGAGCGTATTAAGTAGTCATGTTGTTACATGACACGCATCTCATGTTTACCATGTTTGCACCAGTATCATAACTTCGTCATCCATTCACGTAGCGTAATGCCAAATTTGGTATAAGTGAAGCTAGCTTAATGGTTGCCAGCACAACATGAGCGCGTCATGTAGTCATGTTACATGACATGTATCTCATGATTATCATGTTTAAACCAGTCACTTACGTCGTCCATTCACGTACTGTAATACCAAATTTGGTAGACGTGACGCCAGCAAAACGGCCGCGAGCGAATCATGAGCGCGGCATGTAGTCATGCTGTTACATGACACGCAGGTCATAATTTTCATGTTAGGGCCTGTCGCTTGTGTTCGCCATGCAGTCACGCCATACCATGCCAGTTTTGCAACATGCCATGTGAACAACACCACCGCAAGGGCTGCAGGACCATGAAATGTACATCATGCCATTCATGACATACATATTATGACCTTCATGTTATGAGTGTTTAAACATGTTCTTCATACAGCCGTGTTATGCCATACCAAGTTTGGTATCGATACCATTATCTAAACGGCCAGGAGAGCTAAAAGTCATAGGCGGCTAGATAGATATATAGATAGATAGATTCGCTCAAAGTCGCCAAAGTTCGCTAAGAAATCCTTCACATTTAAAAACATTTATTTGAAGTTCTGCGCAAGAAAATCGGTGAAGGGTATTCTGAGGGCACTGCAATAGAGTGCCTCGAGTGTGCAGCGCAGGCGAACGAGCGCATCAAGTCACGTCACACGTATAACATGAGCGCCATCTGGCAGTTTTCTTGGAAAATAAAGCGCGTGGCTCAGAGACGGGTGTGCGCGCCTGTCTCGGAGGTGATAAGGTGTAGAATGCTAGGCGACGGGTATGTGCCACCACCAGCTCGTCTTAGCAAAGCGTTGGAAACACTTGCCGTGCAAGCGTTACATGGCCAGCGTTGCGTGATATGCACTACGGTCCTTAATATTACTTATGTATGCCTTTCCTACTAAAAGATGCACGTGCAGGATATATACGTGTTGTTGTGGTGTCCCAGGCATGCGCAATACTTGCTTTTAAATTGACAGTTACGCAAGTAATTAAGTTAAACCTTGAGCATAATTGGTGGGCGCTGTGGATGGGATCAACCGTTTCAAGTACCCTACGCTGTTAAGAGTGGACAAACAGACAAATGTACAGACAGACAGACAGACAGACAGACATACAGACAGACAGACAGACAGACAGACAAGAATTTTTGTGTCTATAGTGCCCAAGAAAGACTATCGTCTTTAAAAACGATGAGAAAATGTACCACAGCTGGGCGTCCAAGCAGCGACCTCACGCTCCTGAGCGCGCGAAGCTAACCAGTACACCACAGAGCGACCCTTCTCCAACATGTGAATGGCGAGACACTTAAGTATACCGTGTATTGCTGGCGGTTCTCAGAGCCCGGAAGCTACCGCACGTTATAGTAATCAGTAGTGAGTTCACACGACGGGTGCGCCTTGGACACACGCACTCAGAAGCTCGTAGTGCCGCGCCACCCCTCGTGTCGCTGTGCGCGCACGCCTCCACATGGCGTGGTCGAAGTGTGTATGGATGTTCTCTAGCGTGGTGGCTTGTACCTAGTTTTGTATCTCTTGTGCTTTCGCCGCAAGTTTGATTTGCAGTCACAGTTGTTAAAGAGAGCATGAACGTCACTTCCCTATGGCTGCCTCGGCCACTTTTGTGAAAGAAGCACGCTGCTCACACACAAAGTAAAAACTGACAGTTGTCTGTCCGCGCTCATTTTCAGTGTGCTGATTTTGTGCGTGCTTTCTGCTTGAGGTGTGTGCTGCAAGTTTCGAGCTGTTTGCCGTTCTTCGCGTGACATTCTAATTTGGTACTGCAGCATTCACGCCTTTTCAATTGTGGTGAAACGATGCAGAATAAACGCTCAACTACCTCTGTGAGCCCACATTTCAATTTCGGGTTATACCAATTGTTTAAACTAGGGATCAACCATGTTGTTTTACGTACCTTTCTCTCCCCTGTGTCTCCCATCTTTTGATTCGCATTTCTTGGTTGTTTCTCTCATTTCTTCCTTTCAGAATCCTTCAATAGTTTGTCAATTCGGCGCCAAAAAGTTTCTACAACCTATAATACTTAAACGCACATGCAAGCCTTTAGGTACTCCGTAGATTTTGCACCGAAAAGTAGTCGCCACGGTAGCTGTTCTATAAGAAATAACTATTTGCACAGACCGACAAAAAGTCGAGAGAAAGAAGCCCCACGCTTTTCGCTACCCGCAATTTTTTTCCATTGCACGTTTCTATTTTTCTCATGCGTGCTCACGTGTGTTCCTTATGCGGGAATTAATTATCCCAGCAACTAACTTCACTTGCATTTACCGAGTCTACTTGGTTATCTAAGAACGTGGGACCACGTGCTGAGTAGTGCAACGCCTCCGCTCCTATGCGTCCACGACGTGCAGCTGAGACAACAAATTCTGGGGTACGGACTACCGTTAAACAGAAGAGGGGCACAGCTCGGCTGCTAGCAAATGAATTGGACCCGTCTGCAGCTAAATTGTGCCCCTGTCGGTTTGGCAAATCGGATTTCGTCGGGAGACACCCGAGGATTTCATTTCCGCTCGTCGGGTGCTGTCAAGGCAATGTGTGGACTTGTTTCACGCATACGCAATGGTTCGAGATTTGTTTTTAATCTTCTCTTTTGTTACCAATCGGCAGGCAAGTTCTATTTTTACTAAATAGCGTTGCACAGGTTTGCGCGCGTACAAATAGTGCGACTGCAAAGTTGTATTTGTGCGTTCAGAGGCGCGTCTAAGGTTCATTTCACGAAACGAACCCTGGGCGACACGAACAACTTGCGATTGCGTGAATCCAATAAACTCGTATCAAGTTGTCGGACCAAGAACGCCTTTTATTTTTCTTGTATACGCTAGAGGAAATGGCGCAGTCGAGTTTGGGTTAACGCGAGTGCATGAGTGAAGTCGGGTTAGTGCATTTATTTTGGCAGATTCACGCAAGGGTGGTCAGTTAAGGCTTCGTTATTGCTATTTATCACTTGACTGATAGTCGTCGAGTTCATGCACACTAAGCAAGAGCGCCGTATTTTCCCTCCTGTCTTGTTGTCTGGCAAAAAATTTTGACTCGTTTGTTTTCATTCGAGGAATGTGCGTGGATAAGACACTCGTCTGAAGTTATCGCTGTCGCAAGCTTTTGATTCACTAGTTCAGCTCAACGGTGTCAGTTGGCAGACGGAAGTTCTGAATGATGAGCTATGAGAGAGAGAGATGACGTTGAGATTATCAGTTTTGTTGTTGTTTAAACCATTTATTATTTTTCTTGGACTCGGTTTCGCTTTCAAAACGCTAAAATGAAGGCACTGTTCAGCGGTTTTAAATGGTGGATTTCGTGTTTTTTTTATAGTTCAATTTCCCATGCACCCATGCATATTTGTAGATTGACGTAAAGATAACAGCTTTTTCTCATTTGTGCAATGCTCGCTTGCAAACCTACTATTGGATATAAAACTGAAATCGAAACTGAAGAGAGAGAGAGAGAGAGAGGCTATAAGAAATGTAGGGAGGTAAACAATACTACGTCCAGCCTTCTATGCTACACGCGAGGAGAGGGGAACAATAGAATAAAAGAGAGAGCGAGAAAGAAGGAGATACACATTGCGCGCGCGCACACACACACTCACTGCAAGGTGTCGTAGGTGGTCGCTCAGGAGTCTTCCCTTCAATAGTTGCAGAAGGGCTCGCACGGCTGTCTGGGCTGATGTAATGTGAGACCACGCCCCTTCATGCAATGCCTTGCAGTGTGCTAATTCCTTGTAACAAATATGATACAGAGACAAAATAAAAAAAGAGAAAAAAAGAAGAGAAGAAAGAAAAAGAAAGGTTTAAGGACAGAAAGAAAAGAACAAGGAAATGAATAAATAAATGAATAAATAAATAAAAAGAAAGAAAGAAAGAAAGAAAGAAAGAAAGAAAAAAGAAAGGACGAAGTGTTCCGGCAACAACAGGTTTGATTATGATGTGGATGATGTCCTGTGATGGCGGTCACACGAGAGGGGGATAAGCCAGCCTTTTGTCACCATAATACATACTCAAGCGCTTACTCTTATTCTTTGCTACCACTACTAAATATTTTAAAGCGAAAGCTGTATATGACTCGGAGAAACGATAAACCATTCGGCATCTGTGTCACGAGTTGTATTCATGGGCTGTGCTATGAATTACGTCGTTACGTGCCTCGTACCCAAGCAGGTGCGCCATTGGCTGTGTGAGTGACGTCGTCCATCACGTCGCAGCCTGGGGGCCGAGCAGACACGCTTCAGTACCTACTGAGAGCTTCCACATGGGCAATCTACAAATCCTACGAACTCCCGAACAGCGGACAACTTTATAAGAGCGCCGACAGTGGAAACATGAGGGCGCTCGCATTCTCCGGGCCGGGGCTGCACTCCGGATACAAAAGAGGCCTGAGAGACCAATTGCCAGCAGCAAGTGCGTACCGATGATCCGGCAGCCTTCCAGGCCGAGCTAGATCGCGAACGGGAATAGAAGCGCCGGTGGCAAACGCATCCCGTGAACCACGCCACCGAGTGAGCTATCGAGGTCAAACGCTTGCTATAGCGGCGCGCCGAACAAGCGGCGTCACGGGCACAATAGCGTCAACCTAGTAAGATCGGCCTCTTTCTGTGCAGGTGCTATTACAGCAACGTGCACATGCCTCGACAGCCCACAAGACAGTGAAAGCCCTGCTGTGTTTCCTGAGAAAGACAGGCTTGTGTGAATGCCTCTGACATGCGGTAGAGTTCTACACCCTGCAGTGAAATTACTGTCAGTCTCTCCCCCACCCCTTTTGTTTTCTTTTCCCTCTCTTCCCTCTTTCTCATCTTTCTTGTCCCCTTCCCTAATCCCCCAGTGTAGGGTAGCCAACCGGATGTTGTTCTGGTTAACCTCCCTGCCTTCTCCCTTTTGTTGCTTCCTCCTCCTCCTAGTAATTGCGGGAACGCGTTTTCATTTGGCACGTGTTTCTCCAGCGGCACATTGGTTTCGGCTGTGACGTCTGTGACCACCTGTGGTTCGAGAACAACCTGGTAACGATCGCCGGTATCCGGTCTCTACAACAATGGAGGAATGCTATGGGGGTATTGACGTGGTGCTTCACTGTGGCTCCTCACGTCGGTCAGTTCCTGATCTGTGGAACTTACAAGGTATCACTGATCCAAGGCAGTCCGGCAAATTTAGCCCCGTCAACTGCCACACGTTTCAGCTTTCACTGCTTAAACATTTGTATGGAGTGCTTTGACAATGATTTTATTCCTATGAGCCTGTATTCTTTACCATTAACGAGTCTGAATGACTCAGTAGCCTTGCCGTTTGTTCTAAACTACATTGCAAGGTGCTTGATTTGTAATCGATGGCAGCCTAGATGACCTTACAGCAAAAAAATGGAAAGCACAGCATTTCTTCGGAGTCAATGATGATGAATGTGGTGAAACACGGGAGGGTTTTATCGTGAAACTGTGAACCATCTGCGAATATCGTTGACTTTATAATCAAAGACATGAAAAACAGTGTGTGTATTTATACAAGATTTTTTATTATTAGTGACTGGTAGCTATACGCCACCTCTGTTTACCATTGATTATAACGCTTTTATGCTCGGTGAAGTAGAGGATTGGTGATGGCGCGTAGTGGGATGTTTGCAAGGATGAAGTAGTGGGCAGTTTGCAAAGGTGGAACTATAGGCAGTCACGCACATACATACAAGAAATAGACCGACCTATCCATTCACCAGATTCGCTTCTAAAGCGAATGTTAAAGAAGCAGCATATGATTCAGAAGCACAAAATTTTAAACCAGAATGAAAAAAAAAAGACCCCAGGATTTGAAGTAAAAGGTAGCGTCAAAGTCATTTGTGACCGTACGTAACTATGATGCTATGAGAACCCTTAACAATGATAGTATTTGTATAACGTTTAATAAATAATAAGCGTGAAAAATTCATCTGTCAAAACTCGATGTCCATATGACTGTGCAGTGGGTCACAAAGTTACTTTTCCGAACAACAACATAACTGGGAAGATATTGTTGCTGCACGTTTGAAGAGATGCCACCAGAAGGGGGTGTGCATTTTTTTGAAGCTACTCTTTAGGCCACGGCAAAAGTTGACACCCCCCTTCTTTCTCTCTGACACACACAGAGCAAAAAAAAAATGAACCACCTTGTTGCAACTAACGGCTCGTGGCTGTGGGAAGCAGTCGCAGATAGCTCGGATGATAGACTTGTGGCTTGGCGTGGCGGTGCGCAGAATGAAAACGCTCCGGGAAAAATAGTGATCCACGACCGAGTAAAACGTCGACGTTGCTGCAGCCTCTTATTTCTTCAGGGAAGGATGATTGATGGGGCCAACCACAGCTTCTCCGAAAGCGAGAAAGAAGTCTCCAGAAAAAAAAAAGAATCGTTTAAAAAATAACGAACGCGTAGTTGTTCGATTGAGGGGTCGCGTGGAAAGTAGGGGCATGAACAAATAGCCCATAAAGAGTCTAGAGCAGTAAAACTTCGCAGTTAATGGAATGCGCCCAAAAACGAAGCGTGGGAGGTTGACTGCGTGCGTATTTTTTTAAGGGTTCACGCTTTGCTTTTTTCATGTGCTTGTATATTTCTTATTCAAGGAAAATGGACGACGTGCAAGCAGTCTTCTGACACACTGCTCTGGTGCACGCTTCTATGAGTCGAAAAACCGCGAATGATCTCTGCAAGAAAGTATATATTACATCGGGGCTTTTTATTTCTTTGTGTGCTTTCTTTATTACTCTTTGTTAACGTTCCGCAGCTCTTTTTATTTAGAGAATTTGAGGCTGACCGCAAAAGTGAAGATACATACAAGAAAGTTACAGTCACCCTAGAAACCTTTAAAGAGCTCTTTTTGTAATAGAAGATGAAAGCAAGGTTATTTTTTTTCTAACAAACGGGCTGCTGTGGCGACGTGCTCCGTCGAATGGCGTTTGTCACAATTGAGGATGGGAACTCGCTTAGACGTTTTTGCCGCCATCTATGCACATAGTTTAATGGCTCAACTGTATACTTAAGAATGAAAACAAACGTAAATAAATTCGTAATTCTACAGTTTCGATGCTCGTGCTTGCGAGAAACATTAAGAATATGACGCACAATTTTAAACGCGAGTCTCATTTCACTGTACAAAAGACACTCAAACGAACAAATCCCAGGCAATGCTCTGTGGTATAGACAGTAAGATACTAGTTTGAGTTAGTCTGAACAAACGATTTTATGACCTATGCAATATGACACCCGTTTATATATTCTAGGCTACAACAAAACATCTTGAACGTAACAGAGATCTTTAATTCATGCTTACATTCCCCAGCAGCGACTGCTCAATTTGTGTAAACACACCCAGAGCCCTTGATATTGCGCTGAACTCCAAAATTAACAACCAGCGTCTCCTTTTATTGAAAGTATGAAGTTATCTTTTTACCTTAAAACGTAGAACAGGGCCTCATTGCAAAAGGTGGTTTCTACTAGAGGCCTACGTGCTTCAAGATAGGCCATGTATGACTATGTTATAATGCACTGTTATATGATGACAATTTTATAACTAACGAGTAATATGTTACCTCTGGTGTTTGCCATTGAACGAAAGCTTAGAAAGGCCGAAAGCCATATAGAAAAACTGACAGCGCAGTGAGTAACCTATGACCATCATTAAAATACGTGTATATGGGACCGGATGAGTAACCTTTGATTGGGTACTAAGCACGGGCACAAATTTGTGTAATGGTGGCTATAACGCCGAAACGTACGACGTTATGCGAAAAGGTAGAGCCATATTTGGGCACAGTTTTATAGCTGGAAATGACTTGGCAAAAGGTTTGATTTTTTTTCCGCAATTCGCCTAGCTCGGAAAAAAATCTGCTATACTGAAAAATAGCGAATACATGGTGTCTCCCGCTGAAACGACCATTTAGTCAAAGAAAAATTTCGGCCCTGCAACATTTCCACAAATATTCGGAAAGAAGTATCTGTAGGTACATAGCAAAACAAACAACACCTTCCCGGTAATCAAGTTTTCACCAAAGACGCGCTCCCACATTCCTTAAGCAAAGAAGGTTTTTTTATAATTTTCTGCGACCCATTTTGCAGCTGTTGTACGACCTCTTTCTTCGGGTGGAACATCGGGATAAAACACGTTGAACCATCAAGCTGTTTTGTGTTGAAGCGCTGTGAACAAACATTAGTACAAAAGAAAACTGTACAAGTGGGATAATAGTTGGAAGAAATTGTGGGAATGGAAAGTATTTCTGCTCGAGTCTTTGCTAACATTTAACTAGACTCCCTGTTATTGCAATACGTGGGCCAAAATACCGCGTATCAAAGTAACTTGTCAAAAGAACGTAAGTCGACTTTGTTGGCTAAAGAAACACTAAATGGTGATCAACCCTAGGCAAAGGCATTTCGCGTACAGATATACGCATTCAGAAATCATCGCTCAGGCGTTAAATGTTGCATGGAGCAACGTACAGACCTCACTGTAGAGCACCGTTGGAGCCGTTTTATTGCACACAATACCTAACTGTCTTAGGCAAAATTTTAAATTATGTGTTGCTGATTGTATTTTGGAGACGATAGTCTTTCTGGGAATACTTTGACAAAAAAGTTTTGGGCTGTTTGTCTTTACATTTGTCTGTTCGCCGTAACGATACCCCAAACGGCGCCAAGCAATTTTCCAAAAGGCCGACCCCATCCACAGCACCCACCAATATTGCTTAGCGTTCATACTTGTGCGATTGTCAATTAAAAAGCAGTTCTTGTGCGTAATTGAGGCACCATAACAACACGTGAATATTTTGTAAGCGTGTTTTTATACTGGAGAAGGCATACCTAAGTAATTATAAGGACTATAGCGTTTATCACGCTGCGCCGACATTGCAATGCGATGCTCAAAAAGGCTAGTGTTTCCAACGTTATGCTAAGACGATACGGAGGTGGCACCTGGCCGTCGCTTTGTGTTCTACACTTTATCGCCTCTGAGACAGGCGCACATCTTTCTCCATGGACACGCTCGCCTTTCTTCGTTTTCGAAGATAACTGCCAGATGGCGCTCGTGTCTAACGTGCCTCGATGAGCTCGTTCGCCTTTGCTACACGGATCCAGACTGTCTAACGCAGCGCTCCTAGACTACAATTCACCCATTTCCTTGCGCAGGACATCAAAAATGGTATTGTTCACTCTCTCCACACGCAAGACTATCGTCTTTGGACGACATTTGCAATGTAACATGCACATTCGGGGCCAATTTTTCCCAAATAGGTTAGCATATGAGTCTAGTAGTTATTTAGTTAACTACGTGAGCAAGATGTCTATCAGGATATTCCGGAAGTGACGAAAGTTTAAAATGTGCGATTGAATGAGTTCGCCAGTCACGTACTTAGCGTGTCCTAAAATAAACGTACTAAACAATCAAGGAAGCATGTCAACCTTTATTTATGGGCATATGGTTGCAAATTTAATGTGTGCAAGTTTATACGTGGACATATTACTACTCGATCTGTGAGAATATGTCTGTACTCGAATACTATCATATTTGCCGTTTTTTATAAAGTATGCATGCACTTTGAAGAAGTGGTAACGACTGCTCCATCAGGGCTGGCAAGCAGTCGTTTGAGGCAAAGTCACGCACTAAATGAGCGATTTCTACTCCTGAAAAGCAATCGGCCATCGCTATAGATACGAAACCCATAAAACTCGCGCGGGAAACTACTTTGACCTATAATAAGAATGTCGAAGCGCCGAAAAACAAATGGCCGGGGATGAAAAATGACTTCGGATGGGTGAACCTCAAAACTTTTCGTGTTCCTACTCGGCGCGTTTGTATTCGCCTGATCTGCTACAGCATTCTGATATTTTTATTTCATTGGGGAAAGTTTTACAGCGAGAAGATATTACAGCAAGCTATGCATACATGTATTTCTGTATCTGATGTACACGCAGTGCAAAGAACGTGCTTGCAAAACGCAAGCTAGGCGGATGAGTTATGGAAGGACGTGTCTATATAATATCTCTGAGCATAACTTTTCGGAACCATTGCAGTACAAATAGGTCGCAGACACAAATTCTGAGCTAGTGTCTAAAGTCTAAAGAGAGGCCAGACACTTTTACCTATAATTTATGTATGCTAGTCAACATTTTAACATTTTTTTGTTGCATGTAATAAGCCTTAATGATTTACACTCTGTAATTGAGATGCAGCATTTTTACTTGTTTAACCTTTAGAATGAATGACAGTAAATGAGTGAAACCGCCTTGTTTTTTTTTTCAGCTGAATTTCCATATAATTTTTCAACGTACGGTTACTCTAGCTAGTATAAGCGTTTCGATTTTTAAAGGAAGCAGAGCTTTTTGTTGCTGTTGCTGTGCTTTTATTTCCCAAAGTTGGGTAAGATTGTGTGGTTATAGTGCATAACATGAGAAAGACTAAAGCGTTCATAAAAGTTGATAGCATTTTTTTTTTCTGTGGTGGGTGCTTGTTTCATTGGTATACCTTGTTGGGCATAGATAACACTAGACTGGTTGCCTATTACTTGTCTATGTCATTTTATGAAAATTCTATTTGCCTAAACATGTGGTGTAATATATTATAGCAACACCAAGTTATACACAAAACAAACAAGTGAGGATAAATGGAAGAAATAAAACAGGAAACGATAGCAGGTGCTCAATACAGTATGTCAAAACAGGTCATCAAAAGAGGAAAACTTCTGCACAAATTACCAGATCGGATTATTTGTGCGGCATTATTACCATAGCTGCCCATTGCATTGCTATATCTATAATATTGTCTATTGTCTTACGTTCTAAAAATACGATTTGAATATTAGGCATGCCGTAGTGGAGCGCTCCGGAAATTTTAGCCATCTGATGTTTTTTTTAACATGCTCTCGAATCACACAGTACATAGGTGTCGAGTATTTTGCTTTTATTGAAATACAAGTTCCACAGCCGAAATCAAAGCCGTAACGTTCGGGCTCGCAGCCGACGCTCTAGCTACTCAACTTCCGAGGCTGACTGCCATATCACCTACGATGACGTTATTTTCTACCTTTCAATACCCATGCATACAAGACTACTATTTCGTTTGAGACACATATTGGGTTTATTTTAAAAAATCCTAAAACCACTCATAACAAGCATGCTTCCGTAATATAGCCCTGTTTTGTCTACTTGCACACTGCAAGCATCTGGTGAAAGCATTGCCATTTGGTGCATTTGAAAGGACGCAAATGAAGCCAGACTCGCCAATGAGCCTCGAGTTTTCGATGACCATCCTGGCAATCAAGGAAAAAGCTGCTAAGTAGCCGCACGGCGTGTAGCTTCCGGAGACATTGCCACTAGTGAACCCAGTGAAACAAGCTTTCTGAACCACCCTGCCCATTTTGAAAGAGCCAGAAAAACTAGAAATGCGGGCTTGCGAATTAGAAAGGCAGGAGCGAGTAGAGCCTTGTTGATTAAAACTCTTGAAAGTGGTGCTTCGTTTCTGTTTTGTTTTTCCTCTGTTAATGTTTGCCTATACGGATACCGATAAGCAAACTGACGTACTTGCAACGTTTTTCAAGTGATGTTTTTGGACTCAATCCATACACTCACGCTTTAAAAGTTGCATCATGAATACAGTTATTTGCAGATTGGCTTTTTGATTGCTATACTTAAAAAATATCTTCCGCAGTCGCAAAGTGACAGAAATGAATAGAAAGGCAGGAAGGGTAATTAGGAGCTAGTACCAAGTATGCGTCTCGGTAATGGAAATCAGAAAGAGAATAAACAAATATATTAAGAAGGTGTTGTACAGACGCTCGTTCCTTAGGTTTGTTGCGTCCCATGATAGAATAAACTTTTTCTAAACAAACAGCCATAGAGTAACATAGTATATACAAGACGGCTTTACGCTCTCCCATAGTAGAGTACTTAGTACTCCAAATTGTTACCCACTTTTTCTAAAAAAAACACAATCGCACGCACACACAACAAGGCATTCAATTGTATATCGCTGCACAAGTCATAATATTCAAGGAGGCCTAGTAGCTGGTAGCGCTTGTACGACCTTCTTCGATGCAAAGTCGAGACAATGGCGTAGTCTATCTCCTGGCAGAACCTAGACGTCTTAACTTGTTGAGAGCCTTACAAAGGCACTACCTGTTTTTAATTTACTGTCGGCAGTGGCTAAGAACATATTGAATCATTTCTTCATCGCCCCGTTGTTCACAGGTGATTGTTTCGGCGATGCCACGTGGAACGCAGACGCATGGGTAAACGCCCAACAGTAATAATCACTTGATAATAGCGTCAAGTCTGCGTGGTCTGAAAAAAGCCGAATTGTAAGGTTTCAGCAGTGAAGTGTAATTTTGCATGCGTTAAATGTGGCTCATTCTAGTGTGATGTGGTGCATTGGGGATAGTGTTGAGCTTCTGAACAGCGTAGGTCTAGAAAAACTTATCGCTAGGTCATGGTATACTGAGTGAGCGGATCTGCCCTACTCGAATGGTGGGTGCGCAAGTTGCACGGCAAGCTACCGTATGCTTTTGGCCGAGCCCGGATGAAGCCACGGTGTGAATTACATGTTTCTGCTTTTGTTAAAAGCACAAAAAAGTTTTTTCTATAGCTGTACTGGATGTGACAATTAGTCATTTTATCCCCTCACGCTCTCCACTCAGATGAGCGTCAGGAAAGTGCAGACAACATTTGATCTCCCCAATAGCACTGAGTGCCTCAACGAAAAATTGTTTAATGGAAAAGTTTTAGCTTGACGAATCACGCTAACGGATAGCAGGAGCACCTTATTGTTCATTATCAGTGGGATCGAATGACTCGCAGACTGATTTTTCCCCTCAGCTTTAAGTTGCGTATAGACTGGTCATGAGGCAACAAAACATACTCGGTGATACTAAGAAAATAGATTCAACTAGTTCAGTAGAACAGAAAGCATCTCGGTGACCTTCTCCTAGCTTATCATCTTTATTGCAAAAGAACAGACCAAACTCAGTTGCCTATTGTTGCAATATTCTGAAATATCCGTGAACCCAGGGCAATTGGTACCAAACGAGTGCAACGTTGAGGCGACGTTAGCGTCACTGAGAGCACATACAACGAGACATTACTGGAGTGAAGAAAAGGCAATGGTGGCCTTGAGAAGAACCCGAAGCGATGTGAGGCCGATGCCATTGACGACGTGCCCGTAGATATATGAGAGCTGTGAATGCTTGTTTTCAGGACGAAGTTTGGTGAGTGCAATTGGGATATCCGTGCCGTGTCTGGGAGTACCTGTGGTTTCATTCGAACCTCCCTGTGCTCATAATCAACGTGTAAGTGACCAAGTAAAGCCTACTTGAAACCTAACAATAACCTAGAAGCGACGTAGAAACACCCTTCGTCACCTATAGTTGAGGCTTAGAAACCACTCATAAGCAACCAGTTTAGTATTTAGAATCATCCGGCTTCACTGTTTCGAGCCTTGTATGGCTTCGCGGGAGCTCCATTTTTTTTGTTTAAACTCAATATCTTGCTTTGCGTATGATGCCACATGTGAGCCACTTCTGAATATTGCTTTTTATTTCTCTCAACCTAATCCTGGTACCGATGTTTTTAATCCTACTTTGAATATACGTCCAACTCTGATCACTAAGCTTAAGTTTATTTTGAAATGAATAAAGGCGATGAGGCTGGAAACAACGTGCGATTGAGATTCAAAAGTGAAACTATTTCTTTGAAGCAGCCTTTCTTCTTCTCTTTCAAACGGGAGAGAAACATCCGAGCAGGAATGATTAAGCGATTTCGTTTTGCTGAAGCAGCATCGAAGGAGCCTAATCAGACGGAGACTGTGGGCGGCTGTGAGGAACTCATGAATCTTAATGAGTTTCCTTTTATCCTCTTCACAGCAAGAGACATCACTTTTTCTCTATTAATTTATTTTTCGCATGAGTCAAGATAAATGACGGCGATGTTTTTTTTTTCATCTTACCCTGAATCAAGTTCGGCACGCAAAGCAAAGAAGATTGCGATGTTTAATGATCTGTGGCCAAGCCCAAGCGAATCCACTCTCTTTGGTTCTATCTACAGAAGGTCGTGATTAATACGCTCTGGCTGGTAATTCAAATGTGCATTCTATCTGTGATTTATGCTTAGCACAGAACGGAAGTATTCATGTACGTGCCCCAGTGCTGAGTGGTTCTTCTATGCCTGTTTCCACTTTCTCGCCAGTGGCTTCGTAGAAATAGCTGAAACCATGCACTAGGGTAAAATGGCCCAGCAGGACTATTCACACCATTAGCTCACGGGCTATAGAAAAGCTCACCGCCAGGGTTTTGTCGACTTTGTATTTATAATTAAGATGTCTTTCATTCATTTATCCCTATTTCCTCGTTTCATGTTATACTAGCACTGAATTGCGCGACCGATTTTGATCAGAGAACGATCGCTGTGCTGGTGCAGTACATTTAAAAACTTGGTTCTGCCAATTTTGCTTAGCAAATCACCTGTGTTATATCACATTTTGACACCAAACTCTACTTAAAAGAAGATTTTGCATATTTGTAGTATATACGGCTGTTTTGCTTTAAGAAGACGTAGCAACATAGTCACGTGTTGCCAGGCATTGTCAGCACATTGCAGTAGTAATGTGCAATATATCTTGCTTTCCGCAACTGCTGTTGATAGCTTTCTTACAACTGCTGTTCGCGGTGAAGTAAAATGTGTCAGCACGTGGCGCCTAAAGGAGTGACGGCAAAAATTGATACGGACAAAGAGAACGAAATGCTTAGCTAAAGACTTCACGTGCTATAAGACGGAAAACTCTAATGTCAAATGCAAATTGTGTTGAGGTGACAAAGTTTTTACCTGTGACCACATGGCATCCTATCTATCACTAGCACGTGCTATGCTGAAGACGCAGTTTTGTCGAAATGCTACAAAGACCTGCCCAGCGCCCCTACCCCTTTCTCCTCCCCTATACGTACAGTTAACTCAGATGGCCAATAAGGGAATTGATATGTCTGGCATCAGGATCGGCTGAAATCTTCCAGTAGAAGCATAGCTCGTGCGTGGACGCTAGTGACCACGGAGTAGTCAGCACAAGTGTATGTCAGCGTAACAGCCTCGAAGTCGTCGATGGTGACTAACAGTTCGGAGGTAACGTCACCATTACTGCACTTATCCGTCGTTGCATAGCTGCCGTCGTCTGGTCGGATTAGTGATGAAGGATCTTCCGTCTTCCAAGTATAAGCGACCTTGCCTCCATAGATTCCTGGCTCTAGTTTTCCCTGTGCAGGCTTGGTGAATGACGTCTCAGGAGATCTGATGACGGACGAGGACTCGGAGACCGATAGCGCATTGGTGATGACGACCACGACTCTCGTTGCTTGGTATCCTGCAGTGTATGACGCGAACAATGAAACTCTTCGATCTCGTAAGGATGCTCACCGTTCTGGTGACGGGGTGCGTTGACTGGAAATCCTCACTGTCCCACTCGACGATACTGGCAAGCCCGATAAAGGTGACTTGCCACTCCACCGTAATAACACAGAGGCCGTCAGTCTTCAGTGCGTCATACGTCACTCGTACGGGGTCATGCTTCCGGCATTGGTGGTGGCGTACTTGGGAAAAATGCCCGGGGCTTGACGGTGGTTACTGCTGTACGGTTTGTGCGCGCTAGGGCCTGTCGTACAACTCGTGCGTAGAATAACTGAGGCTGAAGTTCTGGTTGTGCGTGCTGCAGTACCTGGGGCTGCGGCTGAAGAATTGCTTGCCGCACTTTATCACGTACAACGTCCGCAAGTGAGGACATCGCTGAAGCGCCTTGACTCAGTTGCATTTTCTGCAGCTCTTCCCGGACGAGAACCCTCACCACCTCCCAAGAGATCGATGTTGCTCATGAGGTTTGCTGACGCTGTGCTAACTGATGTAACACCTACGTCCCTGTTGTACTGGCGCGCGCGCTGCTGCAGTGTCTTCTCCATCATAGTTGCCTCGGATCTGAATTCAGCCACAGAGCGGGGCAGATAACGCACCAGGCCTGCAAAAAATTCCCCTTTTACTGCACGCATGAGGTCTCGCAATTTAATCTCCTCGGTCATATTTGGGTCAGCTCGGACAAAAAGTCGGGACATGTCTTCAATGTACATGGCGATGCTCCGGTTGTTTTTGTTTTTTGTTTCTCCTCTGTAGAGCTGCCTCTGAGCAGCCTCTTTGGTCCGTATTTGGGTAGGGAGCAAGGAGCTCCCTCCAGAAGTCATCCTATGACAGGAAGGACGCTTCGTGGTTCTCAAACCACGTACGCGCGGAATCTTGCAGTGCTATGTAGACGTAATGCAGTTTCTTGGCTTCGTCCCTACCATTCAGCCTCGCGACGAGTTCGAAGCCCTTGAGCCAGTCTTCAGCATCTTCAAAGATATCGCCGTGGAAGACCTCTAGTGTCCGGGGTAGATCCATGACGACGTGAGATGGAAATGTCGTCGCTCGGGCAGCCATTGTAGTAGCTTCTCGACTTACGGTCTCCAGTGGTCTTGATGAATCGAACAGAGAGCCAAACTAGGGTTCCTCACCACGCAGGTGCCGGCTCGTGCGTTAATGGACAGGTGTTAATACCACCGGCTCCAGTCTTCGGGGATCTGAACTAAGCTCCCGAGCTTGAGGTGGGCTTGGAATTATTAACCAGCACCTCCACCAATTTGTAGCCAACAAATACAGTGCCTTCAGTTAGAAGAACTGTTTATTTAGCGCGAACCTGTGCACGTTAACTCAAACTACTCAACTTGGAAGAAGTCCTACGCTCACTCGTCCAAACTTTGTCGACGTCCCCTCCAGCTCTTTTTGTCTCGTCCCGGTCATTCTACGAGCCACCAGTCTTCTTCAGCAGGTGGTATGGTGACACGCGTAGTTTAGCGTTTAAGTGTGCGCTTCGCTTGCCTGCTGTGTGGCCTAACATACAAAACCAGGAACCGGCCTTTGAGTACAAAGGGTGCCAGACAGCTGGTGGCAACTGGCTTAACTAAGACTTAACTAAGACATTGCTAAGGCTTAACGTCCTTTATTGATGTTTTTCTGCCCCCTTTTTACAATACAGCCCAGTTATTCAGCTTAAAAAAATTCTGATATGTGCTTACAGAAGGAAGTCCCGTTCTAAGGAACTGATACGAGATCCCTAATGACTGATGACAGCAATTCTTGTAACAAAAGTAACAGCTGCGAGGAAATTTAACAGTAACCAATATAATTAGCAGAGGCAGCATAAAAGAGCATAGAAAAAGTAGAAGGAAGTAGTTAAGTTTTGAAGTGGACAAACTTATATTGTTTTTAACGCAGCAGGAGGACGTTACAAAAGTGGGCACTTTGACCGCTTAGTTGAGGTTCATACGCGGTTTCTTTTTTTTTCAACTTGTTTTCCAGAAGGCCCATGATGTGGCGGTGATGCTAGGCTTCCCCGTCCCTACGTGGGAGCGGCCCGCGATCCTACTCCTATAAAACGGCGGTGGAATCCTTCAGAACCCCTATAAAGTTTTTATCTATCTGTCTTATCTTCTTGTACTCTTTGAGTATAATATTATCCGAGAATTAATGTTCCTAAAGCACGATATGATCATGACAGACGCCAAAGTGAAGGGCTCCGGAAATTACGACCAATGGGGATTTTAAGCATGTACGTAAATGTAAGTAAACACAGGCTTCAAGCAGTGTCATCTCCATCAAAAATGTATTCGCTGCCACCGAGATTTACTGTCTACTTTTCATGATTACATAATCCACCGTCCCCCCCCTCCCCCCCAAAAAAAACATCCAACACTCCGTAAATTGGCCATGATTTCACAGGACAGCGCTAAACTGAGAAGAAATTGTGTGTAGTTGTGTCTTTTCTAATCCATTTATCGGACGCATGTTTTCAATAACCAAATATTTATTAGGAAAGACTTTATTATAGTGTTGGCCACAGGTACGTTCATATTAAAGTTCCATTGAAGCTCAAATTCATGTCTGAAAAGGCAAGAATAGTTGCTTTCATTTCAGATGACACGTGAATCTATCACTCGATCACTCGATAATGCCTACTTAAGCGTTATACTGACCCTAATGTACTCAGAAAATGTAATTTTCATTATAGCAGGGAGTGATTTCTTATCTGATATTTCAATACGGTAACATGACGCGCTTTATTGTAAGTAAATCTGCCATTAGAAAAAAAAACATACACAATTGCTGCTCAAATAGAAGTTAAGATAGGAAAATTGAAAGAACGAGGTGAGTGCGCAAAAGAAAAAAAACAGCCAAGGACTCAATAAACTGCACACAGTTCTCCCTGGAGTGAGAATTGGGCTCAATAACACAATAAAATGACTTTAAGCCGAAGTCACGGAGCTTGTAATTTATTCCGCTTTGCTTTGAATAACAATCACTCGACGAGCCGCTCCGGTAGCGTTGACTATAGTCGACCCTGCTCAATGCGTGTCCGGGAGCCAAGCCAAGCTGAGACGAGCCATAGCTACGGGGGGGGGGGGGGGGGGGGCTGCTCAAACTTGAATAAATTTAATGTCTCCTACGCTCCCGTAGGCTCATTGGTATGCGCGGACGCAGAAGTTTTCATTCGCATATGTGTACGTTTTCTGAAGCCCATGCGGAAGAATCAGCAGGATTGAATGCTGCCGCAGAATAACGCGAAAATATTTCCGGCACATCAAATGCACTTCTACGATCGTGTTCGTTCATGTAGTGAACACGACTGAAAACGTTTTGTTCATGGCAGTTGCCCTGTAAAGTTGATCGGTAATATAAAAGCCACCGTACTCTACGCAAATGAGAAATAACTATGTCTGAAATAACTGTGTTCCCTGAATGGTCATGAACTGCTGACACCGCATTCATGATGAGAGGCCGAAAAGCAGTGTGCTTTCAAGTGTGAATGTTGAAACAACAACAAAAAAGTTGCTAGACGTGGATGCGGCATTGCACATAACACAGAATGAAATATAGTTAAGGTCTGTGACCATTTGTAGGCCTCCAAAAAGCTGTATAGAAAGAAATTGAAATTTTGTGCATCTGGGCAACAACCATGGATGATGCGAGGGATTGGCCACGTGCTGAAAGGGATCTGTTGGCGTATGTTGGCCTCATTGTATAAATGATCTGCCCGGAGTCCTATATTGGTCGCAGGGAGGTGTAAGTAGTATTTGTTGTTCTAATACGTGCATTAGCTGTGAGCAAACCCATTATTCAGATAATTTATCGCAGTGGCATGTGGGGACAGCCCCTGCGCCTTAGCTTTAAAAAATCTGGAATTCAACGTCCTTATATTAGTATATAAAAATATTGCTATTCAACAGTCACGCGATCGAATCCCGCTAGCGGCGGCAGCATTTTCGATTGTGGCGAGAATGCTTGATGCCCGTGTGCTTGAATTTAGGTGCATTGTAAAGAACTTCACGTGGGTGAGCTTTCTGAAGCCCCCTACTACAGAGTCTTTCATATTTATCTTGTAGTTCGGGAACGTTAAATCCCAATCAATATTATTAATTATCAACGTCGTTAACTGTGAAGAGTTTAACTTCGACGCTTACCGCTACCATCTAAGACTAACTCTGCAGGGCTGGTAACTGGACTGCCCGACCTTGATTTGACTCCTTTGTCGAGGCACTTTAGGTTAAACGTTCCACGCCTGAACCACAAATTGGCAACAAATCTCAAGAAATTTATTCGAAAGAAAAGCGCTGTTAAAATCCAGCGGATAATAGAACGGAGAGACGGGAAAACATGTCTGTTACTTAAGGTATTTAAGGGGTAGAGAAACGATTTAAGAAAATAGGTAGGTTCACAGAAAGTGAGAGATTTTATGAACACAATTTAGGCAAGGGGTCGTAATTCAATGTCGTATGAGGGCAAGCTCCGCAGCCGTGCTCGACCCCTGATCCAAAGACCGTGGGCTCAAATACCAGCCGCGGCAGCCATATTTTCCATGAAAGTGAAAATGCTTGAGTCCCCTGTATATAACGAAATTAGGTGCTCGATAAAGTGCCCCAAAAGGTCGAAATATCCAGAATCCCTCTACTACAGTGTGCCTCAAATGGTATTATGGTCTCAGTCGGTAAAGCCCAAAATAATTATTATCACTAATATAATTTTAAAGACCACGTCCCTACTTTTAGTGCCACACTGAATCCTATTGTGTGAAGTAACAAAGCGTAAATCATCTCAATGAAAGCTTCAGGTGCCACGGAAGGAATAGAATGAAATGAATGGAATGAAAAAAAAAGAACGATTCATCAGTGATAGCGCTGAAAATCATTTTCAACTGGTATAAGCGCCCAGTTAGTTTCTCTTCATGTAAGAATTATCTCTCTCTTCAGAAGCATCATCACATTTACGAGCTGCTTCACTGTGCTCTCTTGGTTACACTAGCAACAAACACCTCCAAGACACCTATAATCTGGCTTCCTCCATAAGGATGGTAATTTATTTTCAGTGCTTCCCCGGGCGGTAAAGCACGTGCCCGTGATGACAAAAATAAAACACAGAACACGCACTTACGCGGAAACTGCCCGGCAAGTAAACAGCCCTATTGCCCCCAAATAAGGAAAGTCAGTGAACACGTAAATAGTGGCCTCTAATGGACAAGCAGTGGCCAGACACATTACTAGACTGTTGCGGCGAGTGCACCAGTGTTTAGAATAGGCCATGACCGTCGGAGATGGGAGTACATACACGAGAGAGGCTTCGGTTAAGCAGTGCACGTGGGATCTCTTAAAACGAAGCCTGTCCCGGGAGGATTATGGCCTCGGCAAACAAGGCTGTAAAAGTGAGTGAACCGGCGCGCAATATCCCGCACGCAATTGTGCCTGAGTAAGAAAGGAAATATCCAAGTACGGTTAAAGCATTCTATACGTTGACCTGGGGGAATGAAATGGGAAGCTCACGATGTCCGCGGAGTATAATAGGGTTCGCCGTTATGCTGCACCTCATCTGAAGAATGCCAGCAGCAGGCGGTCACGGGGCAGTCATTCGCCAGACGCAGAGGTTACGAATGCAACATTCGTCTTCGATATGGGCATCGGAAAAAGGTGTCGGTGAGGGAAGGATATTACGAAAGGGGAACCAACTCGGCCCGGCATACGGCATTCGCCTCCAGGGCTATCACGAGTCATTTGCTCCGGCAATCGACGTCAGACGCCATCGGCAAGGCTCGTAAGGAAACGTATACACGGGCCCCAGACAGGAAGGTCTGGCTAGAAGAGTCATTGCTGCCAGGGCCATCTCATACGCAATTGCACGTACGGCGCTCGCAACGTTTCATTCGCTGCCATTTACTCGGAGGCAGCTACATAAGACATGCCCGGCTTTTATTTCGTTCGGACTTGTGTGGGTCTAGTACTTCCGGTCCTGTTTACCGATTCTGGGAAGTTCACCTCCGCGCTTTAGGCACTGCTACACTTTGTGTGTGATCAAAACAAACGAGCCGTGTAGGCGCACTAATGAAACGTGACGGTCACTTCAGGGGCTATCAAACGCAATGAGCACGGCTTTCTTGTAAGTCGTTTGATGTTTCTAACTGACAGCTTTTCTTGCGTATCATTTGGATTTTATTTGAGACTCAACCGGTAAAGTAAATGCTAAACATTGTAACTGCCTAAATATTTCCCATGCTCTTCAGGGATATAAAACAATTGGTGTTGGTAACAAAACAAGAAAAAATTACAGAAATAGAGAGATAAAAGCTTCCCACTGGAAAAGTAGAGGGGTACAATAGAAATTATACTCATAACTGAGCACTAGGAAGTACAAACACCACAAGGGCAGGAAAGAAATACCTACCGCAAGATAAGTTGACAGCCACCTGATATTTCACTTGAACTAAAATAGCCTTTCTTTATATTCGCAGAAAATGAAAGCATGCATTAGTCAGAATTGCATGTTTAAAAGTCGCTTTTCATTAAACAATTTGACCTTTTCCAAAGATATTGCACGGTGAGAAGCACTAACTTTCAACATGACAAGAAAAAACTGCATTATTGTTTAAGGTGAGATCGCAGAAAATGCAAGCGCACGCTTTGTTTCATCAAATGTGTGCTCGAATTAAGGCACTTTAAGATTAGCTAAGGTTCAACGTCCCAACGCCACCGTATGATTAGGAGAGACACCGTAGTGGAGGGCTTCGAAATTTTATACAACCTGCGGTTCTTTAACTTGCGCCTAGAGCGAAGTAATGAATACCGTTTGACAAAAATGAACTCACAATTTCGGCACAAGGTCGAAGCAATGAATCCGATAGCAACTAATCCGGCTGTTATACGCTGTATGGCTAGGAGATTTAAGAACCATACGAAACGTAGTTAACGTGGTTGATCGTGCTTGAATTGACAGTAATTCAGTAACCACAATATCTAAACAGGTGTTGCTGGGAATAGTTGACCGCGTGACGTCCGACAGGAGTCAAAGTTCAAGTTCGGCATCGAGAAACGCGACAAGCCATTAGTTTTCACGTCAAAGTAGATTAACGTAAAGTCTCCAATTATTATTACCGTTACATCCCGTAGGCACAACACACGGGAATTGTGCAGCAAGTAGTTCATCACGTTCATCCGCAAAGTTCCTGATGGTACACTGTTGCTACGCCGAAGCCGCTTGATGTTTTAATGGCGCAAGCGTCACCACGACTCATCTGTGGCAGCGAGTTGAGTTTTGCCGTCTATAGTGAAAGTGGCGGTGCGCATTTTAATGGTATCCGAGTACACAGGCATGACAAGATCGACAAATTGTCGAATAATCCTGGCCTTAATGCGATCAACTTTTGCTGTTGCTTCAGAGTGAAAGTGTAGCCAGAGGCATTTCGGAATGTCTCTTTCAGCCAACTGTATGGGCTTTAAAAGAACCGACCCCTCCGCTGATCAGATCATCGGATATGTCCATGTTTAGGAAAAGTATCTATGGCTTGTCCAAACAAAGTACAAGCTGTGTTCGAGAGTGTGTCTCTCAGGTCCATTAACAGTAAGCCAGACGTAAATGGTGTATATACCTAGCTTGCCGCTAGTGAGATGGACAGTTTGAGCATCGCCTTGTTAGTTATTTCAGCACGCTTAAGAGCGAGGTGTCACAACTTGGATTATTTTATCGTGATTTTTAATTTCTGCGCTACTTATAAATGTATACATACTTATACATATCCTGTACATGACGGCAACATGGAAGGCAAAAATAAGCCGTTAGTGTCCATGTATTTGCTGTCGCAATAAAATTCGAAATAATAAAGGAACTCAAAGCCTCTCAACTGCTGACCTGGTGGTCGCGGGATTAAATCCCTACGATGGCGGTTGCATTTGCGATAGTGGCGAAAATACTTCATGTCCGTGTACTTAGATGTAAGCCTACGTCCAAGAACCCCAGGTGTTTGACAATATGAGAGCCCCCGCTATGGAATCTTGAATAATGGTATCGTGGTTTTGGAAGCTAAACATATTAATTATTGTTAACTGCAGGGCTGTTTCACTTGGTGAGAATGGGCGGCTATGTGAACCCCACAGGCTCAAAATCTCATTTGAGAGTTGACTAAAACGTTTGTAAAAGTAGACTTTTTGCAGATTTTGGCCCTCCCTATACAACTATGCTTTCTGGTGCTGTCGGTATGACAATACTTTCACGCGTTTGTCGGCAGCTTGGTTGGGCTCTCAAGAGCGCATGGCGAGACTCATCTCTAATATTCCATCTCTAGAAAATCAGGATACTTCTGAGGCGTGTATTCCTCTGTCTCTGCTTCAGATGTTAGCCTGCCAAAGGCTTTTATTACACCGCCAGTAAAAGCCGTTTAATCACGACCCACAGTCGCAACGGGTGCACGCAGCTGCAAATGCCAACGGCAAGACTGCAACGACGGTTTGTTTTCAGTTTACGTGCTCGATATACACAGATGCTATCCGTGGTTTTATGCTCCAAAACCAGGATATTATTATGAGAGACGGCCTAGTTGAGGGCTCGGAAAATTACGACCCTCTAGTGTTCTCGAACGTGCTGCGCACATCGCATGGTACTCGGGCCTCTATCACTTCGCGCCCATAATGCCACTACCACGTTCGGGGTCAAATCTGCTACCTTCAAACCAGCAGCCGAGACCAATCACCCATTCACCATAGCGGGCAGTCTCCGCAAGCAGCGATCTACACTGAAAAAGTGTATAGCAGCTCATCTGTAAACTGTTAGCGACAAAGCTGAGTCCATAGTAATCATCTAAAAAAGTAAGCATGGCTAAAGAAACAAAAATATTATTTAGTCTTCATCTGAAAAAAAGAAATGCACAGCAAGCACAGCGTTCGCATTCTTGTACGGCCACGGTACGCTTAAGCTTGATCCATTATAAATTGCCCAATGAAGTGAACGTACGTTTACAGTAAAGGAATGTAGTCGGCCCTAGCATAGCACGTGTTTCGTTTGATGCAGGATTTAACGTACACTACTCAGAGCAAGGTGCTCAGGGCAATACTTCAGCAAAACTTGAGAAATAATTTCGTTAAAAAAATACGCGACAAAGCAAAACACAATTAGCAAAAAAATGCTTCTTCAAATAATGGATCTGTGAACGTTTTGGTTTAAGAAATGCCGCGCACTAACCAAGGTAAATGGCTCAGTTTAGGAGCGCGATAATATAATAATGTCTGAGTATATGCTCAAGCGAGCATTCTAAAAACTCCATGCATTATTCATGCTGCTCAGTTCAAATGCTTCTAAACGAGCTTGCTCGGTTCGTTTCGCTTATTCTTCCTCAATTTCTTTTTTTCCTTTTCACAACATAAATTAGGAAAACATAAAGCCCGTTACACTCGAGTACCAAACTGAGATCTCTGGTGCGTTCATAATACATGCAAAAGAGTTTTCTACGCGCTATTTACTGTTTGTTTAAGATACACGAATGCATTTACAAACTGAAAGTAATCGAAGATAAATTTTTTGCATGGGTAATACGTGTTTACGGTGATGGTGTTAGTAGTGTTTATGTGCAGTTATCGCTCCTTCGCATGTACGCACAAGGAAGGAGCTTTGAGTATTTATCGACAATTTTCCGCAGACTCAGGATTTCACAAATTTTTGCTACTCGTGTGAAGTTTTTGTGAAGGGATGAAAACCACATTGAGAAGCCCGGTTCCCAAAGTTAGAGACAATAACATCCCTTCATGCTTGTCGAGTTCTAATAGCAACACTAAAAAAATGAAAATTGCATCAATTCTTATAAGAACTCCGCAAACTTATCAGGTTACGAAAACTATCGCTGTTGAATTTTTTTCGCCTCCAACTGCTTCGTAGAATATCAATTTCTTAATAAAGTGGAGGTACATTTGCGAAAACACTAAACAAACGAGAGCGCACCACTAGGCTCTCACGGGAAAATGTTTACTATAGGAGAATATTGTGAACACTACACAAATTCGCATTTGTATGAAAAAGTTTGCTCATTGCTGTTCAACGCATGCTCTTTTCTTCCTATATGAACTCTAGTGTCACCTTATCTGAGAACTGAACTTGTAGTAGTGCAGTAAACCTGTAGACTCGAAATTATCTCGAACTCTGTTTTGCGGGTGTCGACGGCTCAAACGACAACGAAAGCTTTGCCTCAGTACCTGAAGTTGACTGACGTAGGGCACCATGTTTAGGCGCTGTGCGCATAGCCTGAAAGCATGCGCTTCGAGAAGCGGGCGAGTAGCACCTTGTTTGTTTATTCTAGCGCTAAATGGCATTCTTCAAGTTCAGGATTGATATACCTGATGGGTGGTCTATTTATTGCCTTCTTTTGCACACCTTTCTTGTGCATAAATGATGCTGCTGTTGTGGCCTGGATAAATGACCTGTACGTGAAAGTAGAACTGGCCACGCTGTTATTTGCAAACGAATGTGTCTGTTGACATTGATGCTTGCTCTTGTTTTTTTTTCTTTTTCGAATATTCTAAATTGGGCTGTATCTAAAACCTGAAGTTATTTCATCATTTGCGGTGCTTTTAGAAGGTGCGATTAGTTGACCCCTTTATTTACAAAGTTTTAGGAATTACACAGAAAGCTACAACTAAACCACACACTACCCAAAAGTATTTGATGTCAGAAGTACAACTTCTGGTGCGAATTGTTAGACACTTCGGGATGGAAATAATAAAGAACAATAACACTGTGTTCCTCAAACGATGAATCTCTGACAGCATAGCCCCGGGCACAACCGTTCGGCAAATAAAGTTTATTTAACTCAACTCAACACGGTCATTATTCGCATCCGCTACACTTACATATTCTTGTAGCTGCGGCTGCTAGGATGTCCCACGTGGGCACCCTGGTGGCTTAAACTCCTCAGGACCATATATTAAAGTTCTTGACTGACTGACTACAGATTTTCACCAGCTTTGCTGGCTTGTAAATTATAAGGTAGGTCATCCATCTTAGCCCGGTGGCTGCCAACCCCCTTGTAATTCGGTGAATATGCCCACCTAACATTAGCCTGTCACGACTCTACAACGGATAACATCTACATGTCATGCAGCGTATCGTCTCTATCTTCATCTACCATTCATAGATGAGTCGGAGCATTCGGGTAGCAGAGGGTCGGCGGCTCCTTTCTTCACGCCGGCGTAAACATATCCATAATGAGAGTGCCAGAAGAGGCGGTGTCCCTTGGGGGGTGCCACTTTGTGAGGCTTAGCTACGGTCGAACGCCGGCAATTTACTCGTCAACGCGGCAGTTTGGCTCGAGCCCACCTTGCTCAGGTGCGCGCGCCGTGTCCCGGGAGACGACGCGTGTTGGCAGAGCATTTCGACAACGTAGCGAGCACTTTTCGTCCGCTGTCGCCAACCTACAGTTTACTTCGAACTCTGCTTCTGAGCTGTCTCGTCTACTCTGTATCCGCTAGCGAAAAACAACCGGGCTACTCTGAACTTCAGTTACCTACTGCTTTATTGAAGCCTTGTATTTCGCGGATGACACAGAAATAAACTAATATACCAAACACGGTGGCGCAAGGCCGTCGCACTTAATTAAAACTTGCTCGCGAGTGCTACTTTTCGGTATACACTTACGTCATGCGGACAATAGTGAAACTCATTTCAGCTTGTGGCACGTGGATGCTTAGAGTGCTTGGTGTCGTCGTCGCCTGACTGTGGAGAGTGACTCCGAGCTGGCAGCCGTAAAGCACTGTACTCGTTCCGTACCACCTTCCTTTTCTTTACACGTGCCGTGTTTCTTTTGGTTCGCCGTGGGAGCCTCAGCTTTTCCAACTACGTGCCCTATTTTTCGTTACCGCGCTGCTCCGTTGCCAATTTCCTGTGGCCCTTCTTTCACGGCAATGCACCTGCGTCATCTAAACGTTGCCGTGACGTGCTGCCGGAAGCCGCCCGCCACACTTGCGACGCTGACGTCTCTTTTGTCCCCTTGTCGTATGGCGTCAAGTTATGGTCTGCTTCGTGTTGTGTACTTGTCCTTCTACGCATTTTTCCCCCTCTAGCAATCTCTACATAGCAGGAGCGAACGAAGCCGAACTGTCACCGTCGGCACCCGAGAGTTGCCGAATTTATAACGATTCCCTCTGGCCTTTATTGTACGTTACTTTTGCAACGCAATATTACATGTTTGGTTGGCCGATGTGGTATACACGTCCTGTCACTAGCCCCGCGGGGTGTGTTTGAACGAGACCTCGAGTTTCGGGTGTTTATTTTTTTTTTCTGATAGTAGTAGTAGTAGTAATAGACTTTTATTCGGCCACTATTTACAGGCCGAGCATTTCGACCAGCTGTGCGACCAGTCGACGCTGTTCTTCCCCTTCGGCGCCGATTCAGTCGAGCCAGGAGGTGATGGAAAGGAATGGGGGAGGGTAATAGCTGAATTGCTGAGCAGTTGGGCAGTAAAACAGGCAGTGTGACAGGTCAGCGTATGGGGAGGGGCAATTAGGACAGCAGAGGTTAGACCGATATTTATAAAGGAAAAGGCGAGAGGGGGTTATCAGGCAGTTCATTTCTGATATGTTCGTCGTGAAAATGGGAACACGCGTACGCACTGCCCACGTTTAGTGGAAGCACGCAGCTCGGAAGAATCTTTTTATTTTTGAAGCAAAACTGCCGAAACATGGCTATATAGCGAAGATAAACTGTAGAAAAAAAGAAGAAGTGTTAACGACTTCAGACTAATAGGAATATTTCCCAGCACACGGGAAATGGGTGGTTGGGCTGAAAGTTACACACAGCGAGATAACAAATTTAATGTTATTCGCGGAGCTGTTAGCCTGATTTACCACGCAGCTTTCTACTGAGGGGTCGGACGTTGGCTATGAGATGTGCAATGCTCAATATAATCAAAATAACACGTACAGTCACAAGCAAATATATTTATACAACAATTATCCATAAAGTTTCGGTAAGGTAAGCAGCCCACAGAAACCCTTACAGCGCTTTTGTGTTGCGTACGGCAAAAAAATGTAAATCCTGCCTTGCCATAAGCCTAAAAAGGGCTGCAGTTCTAAGCTCAAGTCACGTTGCAATGCAAATGTGGCCTTCTGATTATGTTCCAGTGAATCGCAAGGCCAGTAGTTAATATAGAAAACTTGGTTTAAATGCCCCCGATTGTTGTACGCGGTGCGCGTAGGAAAGTATAGAGCTAGATCTTGTTATATATATATATATATATATATATATATATATATATATATATAGTTCGCTTCCTGCTTACAGTAGGTTATTTTTTCACCCACTCTTCTTTGTTCTTATTTACATTACATTGCTTGCCCCGCCGCGGTGGTCTAGTGGCTAAGGTACTCGGCTGCTGACCCGCAGGGCGCGGGTTCGAATCCCGGCTGCGGCGGCTGCATTTCCGATGGAGGCGGAAATGTTGTAGGCCCGTGTGCTCAGATTTGGGTGCACGTTAAAGAACCCCAGGTGGTCTAAATTTCCGGAGCCCTCCACTACGGCGTCTCTCATAATCTTATAGTGGTTTTGGGACGTTAAACCTCACATATCAATCAATCAATTACATTGCTTCTAATAACTTCCCCTATACATTCCTTGGCATTATTGTCTGTTAGATCTCAATAATATTGTGTCAAAACAGGGGAGAACGAGCCCTTAGGTAAATACTTCTTTCCCTTATTCATTAGCGAGGGTCTCGTACTTGCAGACTTGGTGCCGTTAGGTTGTACACGAGAGACTATTGGTCCACTTCCCGCTCGTAATAAGTTCACGTGCTACGTGACGCCACATAGGCTCATAAAAGGGTGTTTCACACTCGCCGCTATAGCTGCAGATGACGCTGACTCACACTCCCACTTTTAAATTCACATGTAAAACCCAATAAAGTGGCTGGGGGAATGGCCGCCGTGATATCTCAGTGGTTAGAGCATAGAACGCGTTATTCGAAGGTCGTAGGTTCGATTCCTGCTCACGGGAAGTTATTTTTCACCCACTTTTCTTTCTTATTTACATTAAATTGGTTCTAATAACTTCCCTTATAGATTCCTTGGCATTATTGTCTGTTAGATCTCAATAATATTGTGTCAAAACACGGAAAAATGAGCCCTTAGTTATACACTTCTTTCCCTTATATATACATAGATATATATATATATATATATATATATATATATATATATATATATATATATATATATATATATATATATATATATATATATATATATATATATATATATATATATATATATATATATATATATATATATATAAACAATGAAGTGCTAACATAGGACCCGGAAGTAAATGTTCAAAAAAATCAAGCACGTAGGAAAAATTGTTTTGTAAAGGACTGACGTTTCGGCCGCGGGACCGGCCTTCGTCGGAGTGATGTGATCATTGAGTGATCACTCCGACGAAGGCCGGTCCCGCGGCCGAAACGTCAGTCCTTTACAAAACAATTTTTCCTACGTGCTTGATTTTTTTTAACTATATATATATATATATATATATATATATATATATATATATATATATATATATATATATAATGTAAATCTCACTTGAAGTCTGATAATAAAACTGCTGCAACCTTCCTGAAAGAACTTGCTACCATTTCCTTAGATTAAGTCTGTCTCTGGCACACTCTCAGGTACTGAAAACTATATATTTATATGGGACTGCATTAGCATGGATGCTGAATAAAAATACGGTAGCTGCCATGGCATTACATAGAATGTTATGAAAGATTGATGTTCATTCTTTTTGTTTACCGCTGAAACATTCGAAATCCATTCATTCTCGCGCTTTACTTTTTACGACATTTTTCCTCTGTACGGAGACCTCAGCATTCACGAAGCTTAATTAGCAATCGCTCCTGATAACATTTTCAAATTACAGCATTTGCGCAGTCCCAGTGTACAATGCTCGTATAAAACACGCTGGGCCAGACCATTGCCATTCGCGTCAACACGACATGTGCAGGTCAGCGGTGTTGGTGGAGCACAATGCCATTTCGCATTCATAGCGTAGGCACTCAAACACGGCTCGTTCAAGACACGCATTCGTTGGTCTCTACGTCCGCATTGTGGCGATGCAGTGCATTGTTGTAATAGTTGCCCCATTGTTATCCCTCCAATCACTGCACAGTGTGTCGCCTCTAATGTACCACGCTAAGAAGTGTGTCATCTCTCTCTCCACGTTGTTTGCCGTATTCCGTACTATCCACTCTTGTCCTAGTATCTCTCCCTATAAAATTCCTCTCAAATTTTGACCACGAAGACAATGGCCGTCTTTGGCAGAAACTCGGGAGTTTGTGTACTGAATATCACTTGTATGAACAAACTAACACACGAAACATACCGTGCACAAAGGATGTATGATTATCAAAGTGAAATGTTAAATTTAGGAGACTTTGAAACGGATGGTTTAGACTATAATTTATGCTAAGTTGTCCATGTCATTTTCATACATTTCATGTCACATTTCACTTGTCAGTTATGAGCAAGAGAGTGTAACAAAAGTAGTCAAGCTTGCTTTGAATCACGCAAGGCTTGAGGCTGCGAGTTTGGACAATTTCGAAGACAAAAGTGGTTGCTTCTACGCTGTTTTTAAGCCCCCCATAAGCGACGGAGGTTTCTTATAGATTGCTTTCACATCGTCCCTAGGATTTAGCTGGGTGGTGATAGGCTGGTTCTAAATTTATTTTTATGCGAACAGAGGTTTGAGTTTAAATACGGTCAGTCAAACACACCATACCTTTGTCTAAACCTCAGAAACAAATACTCGAGCTGAAACAAAGCGTTCGCACCTCGCATAGATTACGGGCACGTCGTCAATGGCGTTGGTCTTTGCTAACTTCTGGCACTTCTCGCATGTGCTATGGAATTTTCCGTTTCTAGTACTTTGTCTTTGTGCGTACGAGTAGTCGGGGTGTTCGGCTTGGCACCGTCGCTTCCCAGCTATTTGATGGGTCACGTGTAGCTTTCTTCATTTTTAGTTGGCCAGTCGTGGGTAGTGGGACATGCCCCATTTATATGTGACTCACCGATTTACCATTTCCTGCGCTGACTTTTACATTCTTCATTTTCAGTGAACCAGCAGTGAGTAGTTAGATTTACAATTTCTTTGTGTTTCGTGTGGCCCCGCCGCGGTGGTCTAGTGGCTAAGGTACTCGGCTACTGACCCGCAGGACGCGGGTTCGAATCCCGGCTGCGGCGGCTGCATTTCCAATGGAGGCGGAAATGTTGTAGGCCCGTGTGCTCAAATTTGGGTGCACGTTAAAGAACCCCAGGTGGTCAAAATTTCCGGAGCCCTCCACTACGGCGTCTCTCATATTCATATGGTGGTTTTGGGACGTTAAACCCCACAAATCATTCAATTGTGTTTCGTGTGCTTTTGTGATTATGATAGTTTTCTGATAGGCCATGTCAGATGCCGGGTCCACGAAGGGCGGATCTCAACAAAGAAACATAAGTCTATGTTCGATCTATAGAAACAGCATCGATCGAGCATACCGACGCTACGCTCGTCAGAGGTAACGGAGCGATAACGAAACCAAGCTTGGCAACTTAGGTTTTATAGCCACCATGGTGGTGACGTAAGCCTCCGGTGAAGCTGCGGTGACGCTGTTCCTTATCTAAAGCGTTTTGCAGCAAGTCGCCGTGTCAAGCCGGGCTAACCAGTGACGAGATGGAGGCTGCGCAGGTTTGGGCGCAGTGGTCGTCACAGTTGCCAACACAAATTGCGTCTAGCCTAAGCAGCGCCCATGTTCATAAAAATGTTTCATTAATTTTTCGGTACTCATATGAAGTTTTTAAGTTAAACCTCCTATAGAAGCGTTCTATTATGGTATCACTGCCGGCATTAATGTACTCAGGTGAAATATACGCGTGATACTATGGTGAAGGCAACTTTAAATTTCATGCCAGCGCAATGTGCAAACAGCACGTCGTTATTTAGGACGCCAGGGCACCACCTACAGGGTCTCAATGGGTAAAGAGCGCAGCAGAAATTGATTGGTATGGAGGCCCATGGAAGCATCTACGTGTCATGACTGTTTAACATGGCTTGCTGCGCTAGTTACTTGCATAGGATAACGTATCCCCCGTCACATCATAGACTCGGAGTTCTCAACCCACGGAACACGTTTTATCTATATCTATGATCTCTCGGATGCCCCTTGATTGTCCTTAAAAAGCTGCACTACCAGCTTCTTTACCACATCGCATTTGCTAGTTGGCCAACGGTCGTGCATGTTATTTTTCTTCTGTATGATATCTTATCTCACCGTAATTTTACTACCGTAAAGATTACAAACATGCATTCGTTGTTACGGAGGCCATTCAAGGCTTTCACATTGCCGTACTGCTTCGCGAAAGTTGTTTGTGGTCTGAAACGAACAAGTGCTTGCAATACCTTTTTAATCTTTTTAGGAGGAAAGGCATAACACGGAGCTGATGGTTGCATGAATAGGCCAACACCAAAGAAAAATGTCACCTTTCTCTCTATATTGTTATTTTTGAAGATTTGAGTGATTCCGGTACCAAAAGAACACATGAATGAAGGCTGCGCTGCAGTATCTGTTCTTAAGTAACCAAATTCATACAAGTTTACACAAGCAATTATTAAAACTCCGGGCAATGATAGTGGCACCTTGATCATTCGTTTTTCTCTGCGTTGAGCTCAACATCTATACTGAAGTACGAGGGAAAAAAAACTCTAGTTAAGTTGTACCGGCCTCTAATAAGTGCCGGTGTCTATGTCGCGGGCTAGCCGGTCACTCAATGGTCACGCTCGGTGCCCAAGTTCAATCTTTCTTTTTATTTATTTCGTCGCTAGACTCGCACCGCCAATGACAATGACCAACGCTACAAGAATTGGATTAATGCAGACATAAAGGCGACACTTCCGGCGAACGAGCGCCCGCTGGTCAGCGATCACTGGTGCGGAACACTAGCTGGAACGCGATGCCGTCCTGTCGCGTGTCACGTGAGAAGGCGAGCCGGCCTCTCTAATCTGGATCGAGAGCTCATTCATTAGGGCAAATGATGTCGCCTCCGTGTACTTTCTAGGACGGGAGATTCGCAAGCTCGAGCTACAAGTCTTAGGTTATTTCTTTCTGTAAGTGCAACCCTGAGCTACAGAAGCCACGCATTTAGACTGTTTCGTTCATAACTCGAATAGAAATGGCGGGCAGTTAACGGGTGCAAGAATTGTCGTACAAGGACACCCTCTCCACTTCTATCCTACTACTTGCACTCGCTCTTCTATTGTGAATGGCCATCCCCTCCTCTCTCTCTCCTCTCCTGCGCTCCCCCAACTCCTGCCTCGCAACGCCAACGCAGAGAGCGCCTGCTAACCTACAGTCGCTCACGCCTCTCCTCCAGGCATTCTTCCCCGCAGCGTCTCGCCCAGCTGACGCAGGCAGCGTCTGCTAGCGAGTTTCTTGATTGAGAAAAAAAACAACTGCTCGCGCTGCACAACAGCAATGATCCACGTAACCCCATGGTTCTGTTCGGGCAGATGGTGCACTTTACATCCTGTCCTTATGATTTCATGGTTTAAAAAATTGTATAATTAGTAATTATGGGTATTCAGAATAACTAATGCCCCACATGACGCTGCAGGTGCTCATTTGATATTTTCCATGCACGGCTTCTAACAAGAACTGGTCTGCATATGAAAAATAAAACGAGAATTCGAGAACCGACAATCGATATTTTCACGCCGCATACGCGCAGCTGTGGACCGGTATTTTATTGTACTTCGAAGAGCTGATAACGAAGGTGTGGTCCATGACGAGATTCGTGCTTGAGATACGTGATCTGGAAAGGTTAGCTGTGAGCTCGTTAGTAGTTGTAGTCGTTTTTGTGCACACTACCACTAATTAGCAGAGGAGGGCTTTTTTGTGAAGGTAAACTCACAATAATGACACCCTGATTTCATCTGGATGCTACACACTGTGCTCGAGGTCTGAATTTAGAAGCAATGACGTCATTCGGCAAGCATCCACGCAAGTGGGCTTACGAGCATTCTTCATCCAAAACCGACGATGTGCGCTTCGAAATATTCTGGAAGGAAGTGATGATGCGTGCATCTGGAGAACTTGTTCTCAACGTTTCTTAATTTAAAACGAAAGCTGTATCTTGAGTGGCTGCTAAGAATGTCTAAAAATAGGCATGATAAACATTAAAATACAGTAGATGACGTTGTATAACATATAGCTGTCGATTACTTATGTTTGTGCTCACCACTTTAGGCTTTAAGGCATCATATTTTCATACACTCTTCTCCCCACTTCGCCTTTTTGTGTGTGTGTGTGTGTGTGTGCGTGTGCGTGTGCGTGTGTGTGTGTGTGTGTGTGTGTGTGTGTGTGTGTGTGTGTGTGTGTTTAAGCGCTTACGAATCGTTGTGCCACTGGATCTTAATTTACATTAAGGCCACAACTCGCCGAACAGGGGAACGCAGAGCGCTCATTCACTCAATGCAACAGAACAAAGAGTGTACAAAAACTGTTATACAGCGTCTGCTAGTGTTTCAAATATTGTAAAAATAAGCAGAGAATTTCAGTAAAAAACGCTAAACAAAAAATGAAAGTAAAACGTTCATGAAGCGAGATGAGGCAAATGCTGACGACGTACTTAATGAATATACTTGAAAGGCAGTTTATTTTTAGGCAGCATAGTCTAATTGATAAGTGTGATCATAGTGGTGCTTATAACGACATGCAGGGGCGCCAGTTCAGCTGATCATAAAGCAAAAGTTTCCTCAGAACTTGTTAGTTGTCGCACTTATGCAGAGCAACACAGCAACAGAGATTGCATGGAAATCACTAAAAATAAAGTGGAGTCAGCCACAAAATAAAAAAGAATACTGACCTATGCAAATTATTTTACTGCTTGAGATCATCCCAATATGGAATCATAGTACTCATACACGCCCACAAAAGTTGCTACTGTTAGATCACATTTGATGTCGAATACGGCCGTAAAATTGAAGTGGAATTTTTTTTTGCATCAACTAGGCGTAACTCGAGACGCGATTTGTTTTCAGGGCGCATTCTAACATGCCTTTGCAAAGAACCTAATTTGGGCCGCAATTAAGCTGCCGAATGCGCCTTTTCAACGGCATCTGCTAGCGACACTGGGAGACTGCTTAGGACTTTCTGCCGCTAAAATAATTAAAGCCGCAAAGAGCCTTCTTCGATTCCTGCTTGGTCGGCCTCGCAAGATGTTTCCGCTTAACGACTGTAGTGGTTGGATGCTGGCTGAAGAACCTCGTTTCGGCCGACCACCTTCGAAAGAAAAAACAAAAGTCAAAACGGTATTATGTTTGTCTTGTATTTTGAACTCTCCAAATTGCCTCACACACACGATGACGACGCAGTCGAGGAATAGTAACTGCAAAACCAAGAACAACAGTCTTCTCTGGGCAAGCATTCCTCTTTGCCGCCGTATAAAGACCTCTTCCGTCGCAGCTGCGCCAATTTTTCTTTCTTTTCGAAAGCAAGCGGCGGGAAGAAGCAGAATGCGCGCAAGGCCTCGTCGAGTGCTTCTAAGCGAGCCTGTAGCGGGCGTCAGGTTGCAGAAACCGTAGCTCCCTCTTACCCTTTAAGGGTAAAAACACGCGCGAGTAAGTCCACCGGGGACCGGAAGCAATCGGATCGATCGTCGACCAAGGGGAACGATTTAATGCGACAGCCGGCAGTGCTCCAACACCGAGGCGAGGCAAAAGCCGCCAACTCGGTGAATTTAGATGACCGTCCCGAGTGGTTATAACGCGCGAACAGTACAAGGGTACAAAACCATGCGAGAGCTTCTATTGCCTGTGATCAGTATTCGGGTGCCTGCAGGAAGAATACACCCGAAAAAAGCGCGTTTTGGCCTCGTTAGCATACTCCTGTGTGCATCACATCGATATAGTGTTCCAATATTGGTGTCTGTGGAAAATGGGGTGCGTTTGACAACTTCCTTATCTTCTTTCACCCAACGGAAGGTGGCTCGTTTACAGATGTGGATCTATCTATCTATCTATCTATCTATCTATCTATCTATCTATCTATCTATCTATCTATCTATCTATCTATCTATCTATCTATCTATCTATCTATCTATCTATCTATCTATCTATCTATCTATCTATCTATCTATCTATCTATCTATCTATCTATCTATCTATCTTTATACTTTCGTGGAGGTCTTGTTAACCTAATATAACAGTGATATGTACCGCAATTGAAATCAGTACGTTAAAATACACAAAACACAATAGATGAAAGGCATCACCCATATTTTATGTGCATCATGATATGGCCATAACGCTGTCATTGCTCATTTAGGTACTGACTTGAGTTGCATACGAATTCACATAATATGACACGGTATACATGTCGTGATATGTGACGAATTGCAAATATACTGCCCAGCAATCGTTTACCTACCGTCCAATGGTGTTTTTCAAACTCTTCGCGAACTTCGCGGTCACGCTACAGATGTATGTCATGATAAATCATTTGGCCGCAAATTTCTGGATTTTTGCTGTGTTTCTTCTGCAAGAATATTAAGCAGGTAACAACAGTACGAGCATCTTCTAGGCCCCATATCACGCCATTATTTTAACAAAAACCAGGGAGAAAACGTCATGTCATGATGTATGCGCTGGTGTCGTGCCTGCGTCGTGACGGAGCGTTAGATGGGTGTGTGAAACTGCTCTGCATGCAGTCGCCGTGCCCAGTAGAGCCACGTCGCGCTTAAAACTATACTCGATTCACACAAAGCCGTTGGTCCTGCTCGTCACGCTTGCCTCAGTGTCGAACAACGCTGCATACCCGGCTGTCTGACATCCGCTTTCCATATCCCTCGTTGTCTCAGTGCGCGCGCGCTGCGGGAGCGTTTTTTAGCAGTCACTGCTCGGTCATCCAGTCTATTTAAAGAAACACGCTAAGTCTTTATCTTGTTTTTTCGGGAAAGCGGGGTATATCAGGCTTTCTTGTTTACTACTCGTCACAATAACAAACGCTGTGCGATGAACTGTCGGTCATGCCTATGCGGAAATACTACGCGTCTGTGTAGGAGGTGCCCATAGAAGCAACATTGTAAGACTGTATCACATTGATGTAGAACAGACGGTACAGTCGTAGTGACAACACAAAATGTAAAAAGTTTGTAGGAACTCGAAAGATATATGTTGCTTACCGATTGAACAGGTTCCACTTGTGTTCGAAGCAAATAAATGCCTCCACAGAGTTTGTCTTCTAAGCCCAGCACTCTGTTTTAAAACGTGTGGCTAAAGAAATAAAAAAAAAGAAGAAAAAGCTCTTGGTAGGTAGGAGTGCCATTTAGAACGTCCGAGAAAGCTATCTGAAAACAAAGGAGGGCGGTCTTGGAACACAGACCCGGTATTTGTTTTCCCACTCGGCTCACCATTTGCACAGTCTTTTTGGATTCCCGGCTGCCTTGTTTTCTTTCCAATCAATACTTGTCAGATTTCGCCCATCCCGTCGCGGGGCTAGAGTCTCCTTCTACACATTGGCTGAACCTTCTATCTCCCGCTTTTTTTTTTTTTGCCGCTTCTCTTCCTTCTAACCCGAACGTGTCATTCAGTGTTTGCATTCGTACCAACCCATATGCCATTCGTCTTTCGGCGGGGGAACTTGAGCATCCGTAGCAATATATTCCGCATGATAACAAACAACGCCTTAAGACAGGCGGTGTCTCACCAAAGCCTGCCGTCTCGGCACGAAGCCCAAGACCCGACGGTATTGAACGAAAACTCGCTGCATACGTTTGCCTATATGTCACTCCCCAAGCGTATGCCAGCCGTAGAACGATACCGGCTTCCTTCCCTTACTCATTGTTCCGTGCGTTCTTACGTGCAAAAGGCCGAATAAGAAAGCGCCACTGTCAAACGATATTTCTCTCTCCCGAGAAACTTGTCTGAATTGTGTCATCCAGAATTATTGCCAAGATGAGTAAACATGCTGCGAAGCCAACACCAATAACGTTACCAATGAAGAAAACAATTTTAAAAATGTGGGCAGCGGATGTGTGAAGAAAAGCAAAGCTTCCGTTTCCGTTCTATGAAGTAGAGGTGTGGAAACAGCAACGAACACTTCTCACGCACGATAAACAAAACTAACAAATTTGAAGCAACAGAACCAGCCAAGAAATGGCGTCAGTGCCACGCATAAAACCATTGGATATTCTGTGTTTATCGTAGCGGGGAGCGCAAAACAAACCGGAGGAGATCAATTTACAATAGGTGTACGCAAATCAATTGGAATTAACGTGAGACCTTCCATTGAGAAGTCAAAAATCTGTGTGAGCTTATATCCACAGGCCATGTAAAGCTGAACAGAGCCATCTAACTCCTCCTCATCCTAGAACATGAGGGCTCGCATCCACCAAATGTTTCGTTATTATCGTATGTTTGCTGGTAAGCATACGCTTTCCGGGCAATGTTTATTGTGGATCGAACGAGACAGTTGCCATAGCAACCACTGAATATTAGCGGTACCTAACGGTAAACGATGTTTTTCTAAGACCAAATAAAAAAAAGGGGGGTCACAGTTTCACCGCAAGGGCGAAGCAATGAATGCGATAGCATCAATTTTGAAAGTAACGCTGAGAACGGCTAGCAGATCGAAACATGCAGCGCGCTGCTTACGCACGAATGATGCACGAAAACGACCCACGCAGGACGAGAGCTAACTAACAACGTTTACAGCTCAATGCTTAACGCGCTCTTTAAACAGAAACGACGCACGAAAGATAGCCACAGGTACAGATATGAGTGCAAACTGATGAGTGTACCAATTGTAATGAGTGTCCCATCACAATTTGATATATAGGTGACGCTCAATAGGAGACATGCCGTGGCTCACACGCAATACTTCTATTCCAAAACATGCGGACACTTCTGTCCGTGGCTTCTCCTGCCATCGCTGTCATGTTTCATCAGGTGCATACATACTTACGTGAGAATACTTGAAATTTTGAATCAGAACCGAACAATTTCACTATTCAAAGCTATTTATCCTATTCAAGAAACGCATACATAAGCCACCTTTGTGTAACTCCATCCGCTTTCCGCGTCTCGCATTTTCCTATTTTAACGTTTTAGTGACCCGTATTGAAGGTCTCGCCAAGTCTATCTTGACTAATAGATTTAGCCTGGTATGAAGGATGAGCCGAACAAATGCATGCTTTCAGTGTATTCATTCACCAACCAATAAATACGACCACTGATAGTGTTGACATCAGATGCGCCTTGTGCATCTGATAGTAACAGAAAATCTCTTAAAACTGCTGGATTCAAGTGAAGTGTGAGCCGAAGTGTTCTAAACACGTGCGAGTGCTCCTTAAACTGAACCTTACGACATTCCGCGACACTCTACTGCAGTTGTTAGGGATTTCTTTCACGCAGAACGAATGTTGTTCAAGCCGGCGCCGAATCGAGGTCCCACTTGTACTAACGCAGGCAAACATCTCTATTCCGCGCTGTCCATTTGCCGTTTAGTGGGCCCGTGTATAGCTTGTCTCGTATGCATCGCTCGATGGTCTCGCGTACGCTGCCGGCTGTGGCATCTACCGAGCTGACGGGGCAATTAGGCAAAGCCGCTAGCCAAAGCAACGTCGCCGGCTCGGCGGATGCGCTGTTGAAGCATGCTCCCTGTGCCCAGTCACAATGACCATCCATTAGTCAAGCTAACTCGATTATCGCCCTGCTACGCGCAAAGGACAAGCCCTTCACCTCTGTTCCTCTTCCTCCATTCCTCTCGGCCTCCTCCCTTTCCACTCCTCCCTTTGTCTTTTTCTCTGCGCCCTTCCCTGGCAAAGCGGGTGCCAGTCAGAGAGGTCCGCTTTATGTTTGCTTCTGTGCTACGGAGTGAAGTGTAACCCTGACTAAGCAGATTAGAGTGAAGTTAGGCACGAATAAGTTTAGATGTATCGAGCACCTCATTTGTAGGATAACGTCGGCTTCATAAGGCTCTCCATTTCCGTCTAATAGTATTTGTGTCAGTGATGTCCTCCGTTGGGTGCCTATTTTCTCCCATGACATTTTTTTTTTCAATTTTGTGCAGGTCCCTTTTGTGCCTCATTCTTTTCATTCCAACTACCTTCTATTATTCCTTCGTTTCATAATTTCTTTATAGTTTGTTTCTTGCGCCATTGTAAAAAATGCGCTTACTATCCGCATACAGTATTTTCAAGGACACTTTCTTTTCAGCTTATGTTTTTTTGTGCTCTCCAACGTCACCACTGAAACTTTTCTAGTTGGTTCTGGCAAACAACATGGCTCGTTGCAAGAGCAATAAGCGAGATCTTACAGCGGCTATGTTACAATATCGCTGTTCATAAGAACTGTTCACGTTTCTGCAAGCAACTATTGCTTTTTATTGATTAAAGCAAACAAGTCCTCGCGCAACGTATGCAGTCGACCTTATCTGAAACTTCTTGATTGCGAATTCGCGCACTCAAGTCACAGCTGACGACAAAATAGCGTGCTGCATTTTAGTGATGAGAAATTACTTCATCAGCGGCACTGTGAACTAACCACTGCGAAGTTTTGATTGGTTGCGTGGCAATTGAACACCGCTCCTAATTTTTATTTATTTCTCCTCTTTTTTTTTCTTGAAATAGTTGCAATATTGCTTACTATTGTGCTTAGTCATGCAACATCGCGGCAGCTTTTCCTTTTATGAATGCGCTTCTTTTTTTTTTCAAAACAGTGATCTACTTCCTTTTAAATTGAAGTAAACAAAAAAAAACAGGACTACGTCTCTGCAAAATGAAGTTGCTTATTTATTTCTTCATTGCCTATAGACTTCGTCGACTTTTATGATTCGCCATCAAATTTTGCTGACCCATATCGACTAAGCACGCTAAAAACCAATTTCAGGAACTATCATCAAAGTCTGCGAGTTACATCGAAGTATATTTGACGTATTCGAAAATTGTACATGTCGCTTTCTTTCAAAAAACTCAGTCACCAGAGAGATGTGTTTTCAGTATTTAAGTGGCAGAAGAGCAGCATATTGAAGATAGTCAGCGTTGCCCGGTAGTCCCTCAAAAACACGCTCACATTTACGCACGCATAACCTCAAGAACAACCCTCATGCTTCTTTCATATGAGTTGCACAAAGCCTCTTCAAGATGGCGAGTGACCAAGTATCCCGTTCCAACAAGTCCTAAAAGAAGCAGCAAGTCTGCCAGCACTCTTGTTCATTTGCCACAGGCTTCGGTGCATATGCGCTTTGCTTTTCACTGTGGCACTAACCCGTGGAGTTTCCAGAAATGCTAGTATATCACTTGTGCATTTGTTTTTTTCGTTCCTGTTTTTAAGGTGTGTGACAGGAAGTCTGTAGCTGTTGTCGAAAGCCCACATGACGTAAATGATTGAGCACCTTTGTTAAGTTCGTTAGGCACTAAATCACTCATAATATATGACGAAATTCTCGATAACAGCAATGCAGCGCAAAACAGGTGACCTGACTTGTATACATAGCCTTGCTTGCATCAAGCCCGCTTATCTAGTGGTGCAAGTGAACTCTCATAGGCTTACCGCACACACAGTTGTGTTGCCTAGAGTGACACTTTCAGCATGTTTACGCTACAGTGACATTTTATTTGACTTTTTTTTCGGGTGACTTTGAAATTATCTTTGAACCGAGGTGCGCTCAAAAGACAGGCACGCAGTGCACGCGAACGAATAGCTATCCTGTAGTAGCAATTATTATTTTGCTTCCCGTTGTTATGAAGCCAAATTTGTGTGCAGTGGTGTAGCTCTCTTTGTTCAGCAGCGTCCTTAGCAACATAGCCAAATGGTTTGTGTTAAATAAATATTGCCCCGTAACAGGAATAGCTGTGTAAAATAGCAGAAGCATGATTAACATGTAAAGCAATCAGAAACCACAAGGCAAATGACGGAAGATGATGCTGAAGGAAATCGCATGGAAGAAGAGAAATCACCTCGCTAAGTGTTGAAAATAATAATTTAAAGTGTGCTATATTTGACACTAGGAAAATCTGTAGGACGTGTAGGTGCTTGTGCGCAATAGAAAAAAGTTGGCTAGTAAAAGAAACAAGTAATAGTCATGGATGGGCGTCGCGGTGTGAAGAATATTGTGTAATTTGTGCTGTATATCCGAGTACATGGTTCATACTGACGGAACATAAATTGATATCGTCTTGCAAGTGCCACTACTAGGGCTGTGTTTGTGATAGTTGGGATAATGACGCCAACAAACATATAAATTTTAGTTACCTTAGTATATAGTATATAGTATTCAGTCTCAATGGGGTCCGTCTGGAGATATATTGATTGAAAGACGCAATCCCTCTTTTTGGCGCAGTGCTGGACACCAACTACGAGATACGCTTCTCGGACAAGCACGTTCTCAGTGGCAACTCCGTGCTCCTGCAGTGTCCTATACCCAGTCATCTGACCGACCACGTGTTTGTGACATCTTGGCAGAGGGTCGACGGCTACGTCATCACTAAAAATACTCATGGAGGTACGCAATATTTTGTGTCGCATGTGTAGTCATCGAGATAATTCGTTTGGAGGTATGCATCTAAAAAACGAAAGGAATGCTGAGTCACATAAAAACATCGGGGCATTTTATGCATAGTTCATGGTAACAAAAGAGGCGCTATGCTAAAATATAGAAAAAATGGTGTCCCACACGTAATATAGCTTATCCACCGCCACGTGGGTTTTGTAATTTTGTCTAAAATACTCTTTTTTTGTTCCCCCTGTGTATGTATTGCGAATAGAGAAGTTGTGAGCAAGCACTCATGTCACCTAGAACTTTATTGTACTTTGTATCATGTGTTGTTCACCAGAATAAAATAGCACCAGTTACTCCTTGGCGTTAAAAAAATTATGAGTTCTCACGTTAAATAATTATTGAAAGATGACTAAGAGATACTTTCATAATTGAATAAGCATAAATAACGTGATAAATAGGATAAGCATGTCAGTATTCGCCGTAAACAAAGTGGGAGAGAAAAAAATGCGGTTAATCTACCTGTATAGGAATCGGTACATCACGACAGTAAAACGTGTCTTCACAGTGGTAGTTAAGCGTTCACTGTGCATTGTTTCAGCAACAGCAACAAATTGCAAAGTAACGTTGAGAATGGCAAGCAGCTCGAAACTTGCAGCACACACCACAAGCAGAAAGCGCGACCGAAATTTGCATACACAGGACGAGCGCGGAGTAACAAGGGTCACAGCTCGACCCGTAAAGCACGCAGTTCAAACCGAAAGAAAGGCACACGAAACGAACGCACAAGTACACATATTACAAGCGCGAACAACTGTCACACTTCTATTTGCGTCGTGTCAGCAGCGTGCTACTTTCGTAAACATAGCCGCGGTGGCGCACAAAGTGACCTTTGCCCCATCACAAACTACGAGTCCGATAAGCACGTGCGCAGGAGAGACCATGCTCCGTGGAGACGGCGCTTCCTGGAGTCGACGACATTTAGAGCACGCCCATCGTGAGCCCGTCGCGCCAACAAGCCACTGATAAAGAAAACGCTCTAAAGTTACCAAGCTCTGAGGACTGCGAAATGGTGAATGGTATAAATAAATGGTTTGCTGTTGGCACTCAAGGTACACCCTACTCCAGGCAACGTACGCTTCGTGGCGTAGTCGTTAGGTCTGCGCGCTGAGAATCGAGAGGTTGCTGGTTCGATTCCGCTCGACAAATGCTTGGATTATGGTCTTTAAATGCGAAGCACTTCTCAGTGAACTTCGGCGACTTTCTCCGCCGCAATGAGGCTAAGGTACTCGGCTGCTGACCCGCAGGTCGCGGGATCGAATCCCGGCTGCGGCAGCTGCATTTCCGATGGAGGTGGAAATGTTGTAGGCCCGTGTGCTCAGATTTGGGTGCACGTTAAAGAACCCCAGGTGGTCGAAATTTCCGGAGCCCTCCACTACGGCGTCTCTCATAATTATATGGTGGTTTTTCGATGTTAAACCCCACATATCAATCAATAAATAAATCAATGAATCAATGAACCTCGGCGACTTTGGTGGAAGGTGGTTACATTCCATGCATCTGTTGCGCAATATCTCACTTAACAAGCAACTTTAATAAAGTTATTCATTATTATTGTCGTGATTTGAGAACGCCCGAGTGCTAGCATGTCTACATATTCAAATTTTGGCCTAGTGAAGTCTTCAAGAACTAGGAACTGGTGCTCACACTCTATATTTTCTCCAAGAGCTCTAATTGGTTGCTATTAAAACCACATCTAACTTACCATTTTAGCTGTGCGTGAGGCCCGTGGCAACATCAATGCTTGCGTTCTTGTTGTGCTTAGTTCTTGGCGCTTAGCACTTTAAAAGATGACATCACACTATTATTTACGCATCGCGAACATTTAAAGTCAACTGCGCAACTATTCGATTCGTCAAAATATCTGTAAAACAATTCTTGACCTGAGACTCTGTTGCTGGCATTGCAAAATAGCGACACGAAAACAAGGCCCCAGAGCAATCACCAAGAAGGCAGATAACAACGATTACATGACAATAATGAGGAAGATTGGCGAAGTGCTTACACAACGTCGCAATTGCGTCACGCGAAGGTTTAGCACGCTTTCGGTATCGGTAGTATTTTCCGCTTATACGGGTCGCATCAACCAGGTTACTGGTAAAATAGCTGAAATCATTTGCGTTTTTTTCAAACGAAAAATTGATGTAACAACACAGATATATTAGCTTTACGTAACTCATATGCATATCCTACATCAGAGAGGCAATTATCTCATCTGAAGCTTCTCTTACATAAAAGCATTTTCGCCTTGGCCCAACAATAAGGCATACGAGGCAAATGTCAGAGCTCTACAAGGGGCCGAATAAGGGTTTGTATGATAGCCACAGCGATAGATGATTCCGGAAGCGCTTACATCAGAGGTTCTTCGGAAGGCTATAGCACAGCTAAGCGCTGTAAACGCCGTAGCACATATAGCAACTCAATACACGGCCGTGCGCAATCACAAGAACAATCGAATAGCAATTTCTTTAGCCTCAGAAATAAAGCGGTCAGGAGCCGCTTTAATAAGCTAATGAGATCACTGTGCTTTAGGCTAATAAATGTAGAAAAAAACAATAAGTGCGGAATGCTCGGGCTGTCATTAGGAGTGTGCTGGCTAAGGGTGACGATACGTTCCTATTTACGACCCACGGCGAAACTCGTCCATAACAGTTCTACCTAGTAAAGTATTACTGCAATTTACGAAGAGCCTACTTGAGCAAACCGTGTGCGTCGAGTTCCCATTCTTCAGGATTTGCTAAATTGACTTGGTAACCTTGCATTTAGGTGGTTCTTCGTGGTGGTGTAGTGGTTGGAACGCTCGGCTGCCAACCCAAATTCGTGGTTTCTATCCCAGTCATGGCGATCGCATTTGAAGGGAGGCCAAATTCGTAACATGTCAGTGTACGTAAAGAACACTAGATGGTCGAAACTTCCGGAGACGTCCACAAAAGAGAGCCTGATAATTACGTCGTTGATTTAGCACGTGATGTTCTATTTATTGGTATTATTGGTACTTCGAGATTATATATACACTGTGGGTATATATGACATATATATTCTGTGTATGATTTAATACATGTACTATCGCGCTCAGTATAGACTCCGTGCGAGCGCATGGCCGAGAATTCTGCTAGGCTGTACAGTGGGGCCAATTGTGTCATTATTCCAAGTTAAGCTTGGCTGTAGCGCGAGTGGACATTGTCTCCACACGCTTGCTTTCACTCTCGAAGCCGATATCACCGCATGTAAAAACGAGGGTGGACGTGAAAACGACATGAGGCGATGCAAAAATGCAGGAAGAGCGAAACCCTTCCCTGATAACTGGAAAACCTATCACGATCGGGGTTACTCTAACGACAGCACCATGCATTCCTCAATGCCTTCTCAAGGTGTAGCTTATAATGAGCGACGTAGCACGTGAAACACAGGAGCAATGTTTCTAAATAAGAAATAAATACATATTTTATATGCAGGATTGAGCATTTTCAAAGAACGATATCATTATGAATTCATGAAAAATGCTGGAGAGTCCAGTTACCAAAAATTTTCACCATCTCATCGTCTTTAACCTGCGCTGACATCGCACAGTACACAGGCCTCTATACCATTTCGCCTCCATCGAAATGCGACCGCCACGGCCGGGATCGAAACCGCAACACCCTAGCCACTATTTCACCAGTGCATACGAGAGTGGCAGTACATGGAACAAAAGCGCAACAACAATATGTTATATAAGCTGCCTGGAATGCCAACGCTGTTTTTTCTCAGTCACTTCTACGTTCAATATATATATATATATATATATATATATATATATATATATATATATATATATATATATATATATTGTGAGCATTATTTCTACGCGTCATCTTATATGTACATACTCATCATCATCAGTCTGACCTGTGTTGTGGCGCAGGGGCTCGGCAAGTAAAAAAAGAAGTGTCTTGTAGCCAAAACGTTGCCTTACAAGTGGTGGAGAGTGCTTTCCGGTCCCCTGGTCCTCTCCCTGCAGCGCTTTTCCGTTATCTTCGACTAAGAATCATCCCTTGACCTCCGGTCGAGTCGCCGTCTGCGCAGTCAGCCTACGGTCTTGTCGCAAGATGAGCACAACACGGCTCCATCCACCCCGCCTGCACCCCTAGGCATACCTTCTTGAACTGTCACCACCCCTCAAAAAGATCCACTGATGTTTGCCGGCCTTCGCGGTGAAGACGTAGAAGACTGGTCGGATGAGTACTACCGCGTGAGTGCTCTTAACTATTGGCATGATTTTGTAAAGCTGTCCCGCGTACCATTTTATCTGACGGGTGTCGCTAAGACATGGTTTCTCAACCATCAGCTGGATTTCCCAGACTGGCCTACCTTTAAGCAGCAGCTCCGTCAGATATTTTTCAACCCTTCTGTACATGCAGAGATCGCCAAACGGAAGCTTTCTGAACGTGTCCAGCACTCCGGCGAGTCCTATACTTCGTACATTGAAGATGTCCTCACCCTATGCCGTCGCGTAGACAGCTCGATGGCGGAGCATGACCGCGTTCGCCACTTGCTCTGGCGGCAAAGAACCCGACCATGGTCGCGGATATCATCAGTACGTGTCAGCGGCTCGATGACCTTCAACTGATACGTTTACAACCTGAAGCAGCAGATATCAGGCCAACGCATGACGGTGAGCTCCGTGCGCTGATACGGTCTATGATCCGCGAGGAGCTGCAACTCCAGGCCACCTCGTCCTCTTGTGAACTCCGCATGACGCCTTCTGCAGGCAGCCTCCGCAACAATGTGAGGGAGGAACTAGCGTCCATGACGTCTGAGCAATTACCGAGCTCGCATACCACTCCAAAACCGACGTACGCTCAGGTGGTTGCAGTGCCACCTCCTCAGCAATTAACGCAGTATGGGTCAACTATGCAGCCTTCACTGAATTACCTCGCCCCAAGACACACGCCTCCTTCTTTTCAAGCCTGGCGTCCATCTAGACCAATTTGCTATTATTATACGCGGCTTTGCTATACGCGGCCACATCTCACAATTCTGTCGTCGACGTCAACAAGACGAAAGGCGTGGCTATGGTTACTTCGAGAAGGATTAGTTTGCCCCTGCTCCACAACATCGCCACCCATACCAACTGTACCAACGCTGCTCACCATCTCCACAGCACTTTGATGCATAGATTACATTTGTGGGGTTTAACGTCCCAAAACCACCATATGATTATGAGAGACGCCGTAGTGGAGGGCTCCGGAAATTTCGACCACCTGGGGTTCTTTAACGTGCACCCAAATCTGAATACACGGGCCTACAACATTTCCGCCTCCATCGGAAATGCAGCCGCCGCAGCCGGGATTTGAACCCGCGACATGCGGGTCAGCAGCCGAGTACCTTAGCCACTAGACCACCGCAGCGGGGCAGCACTTCGATGCAGCCAGTACCCTTCCACTCCTCGCGTCGTCGCTCCCCGTCACCTATGCGCCGTTCCTCGTCACCACTTCGTCCGGCTACCACGGCGTCTGATCATCGCCCGGAAAACTAAACAGTGCAGCTTCAGGAGGGAAAGCTGCATTTTGCGGACTGCATCGAACTCCTCCAGAACGCCCCTCAAATGTACTTTCAGTGTGTGCTGAGGGTACAAGGACTTAAGCCTTGGTGGACACAGGTGCATCGCTCTCAGTTATTAGTGTGGACTTACGTTCCCGTTTGCGCAAAGTAAAGACACCGTATGATGGCCCTCCCCTTCGCTGCGCTAATGCGTTTTTTCGTTCAGCCTTCTGATGTTCACACAGCACGAGTTTTTATTGAGGGCATCCTTCACCATATACAGTTCCTCCTTCTGTCTTGGTGTACCAATGCGCTCATTTTAGGGTGGGACTTTCTCTCCTCAGCTTCAGCCGTGATATCTTGCCGTCAGAGGGTTATTCGCATGTCAGATACTGCGCTTTCGTCTGATAACTATGCCCATAGCCAGCGTTTCGTCACCGCTGATGACTGTTTTATTCCTCCAGGTAATGAGCATATTCTGACCCTGACATCAGATAAGATCGGTTCTGGTGATGTGTTCCTAGCACCGTGTGGACGCTACATGTCTGGTGGACTTACCATCGCTCCTAGCCTGGTGCGCTTTCGTGATGGCAGAGCATTAGTTACGGCAGTTAACCCCACTTCATTGCCTGTTGCACTGCCCCAGGGCACCAGCGTGGTTTGCTTCGCAGATACCGAACCACTTTCTCTGGTGCCCCTTCACGCAGACTCGCCATCTTGCTCTACGAGTACTGAAGACCATGCTACAATGGCTGCTTTAACAGCCACAATAAATCCTGATCTCACGTCAGCGCAAAAGCAAGAACTTTTGGGTATGCTTCAAAAACACAGTGTTTCATTTGATGTATCTTCCAAGCTTCTGGGTCGCACTTCTGTCGCCGTGCATCGAATTGAAACGGAAGGCAATACAATCGTACGTCGCCGGCCATATCGAGTGTCGTCTGCAGAGCGGAAAATCATCGAGGACAACGCTGCTGATATGCTCAAACGAGATGTTATCCGGCCTTCGTCCAGCTCGTGGTCATCACCTGTTGTGCTAGTCCGAAAGAAGGATGGGTCGGTGCGATTCTGCGTCGATTATCGAGCACTTAAAAGATCACGCGCAAAGACGTCTACCCTATGCCACGAGTCGACGACGCACTTGACTCTCTGCAAGGCGCTGAATTTTTCTCCAGCCTCGATTTCCGGTCTGGTTATTGGCAAATACCTATGCACAAAGCGGACAAAGAAAAAAACTGCCTTTGCAACACTAGACGGGCTGTACGAATTCAACGCCATGCCATTCGGTTTATGTAACGTTCCTGCCACGTTTGAACGCACCATGGACACAGTTCTACGCGGCGTAACATTGAAGACAAGTCTCTGTTACCTAGATGACATCGCCGTTTTCTCCTCTTCTTTTCGTCAGCATCTTGATCCTTTGGACGAAGTTTTGACGTGTATTTCTAGTGCTGGACTTCAGCTAAACACATAAAAATGCCATTTCGCCAACAAGAATATCAAGGTGTTGGGCGACCTTGGCAGCAAAGATGGCATTCGTCCGGATTCTGACAAGCTTGCTGCCGTTATACGCTGCCCTCAGCCAGAAAATCAGAAACACCTACGAAGTTTCCTGGGCCTGGCATCCTACTTCCGCCGCTTCGTTAGTCATTTTGCTGCCATCGCGTCGCCACTGCACAAGCTTCTGACATGCGGATGAACTTTCGCTTGGAACGACGACCGCGAGCGTGCCTTTCAAGCCCTCAAGAATGCTTTAACGTCCAACCCTGTTCCGTGCCATTTCGACGAGAACGCACCTACATGTCTGCACACCGAAACGAGCGGCCATGGCATTGGTGCAGTTCTTCTACAGCGGGATGCCACATCACGGGAAAGAGTTATAGCGTATGCTAGCCGTGCTCTTACGGCTGCTGAACAGAACTACTCCATAACTGAGAAGGAGTGCCTTGCTGTCGTTTGGCCCATACAAAAAATTCGACCGTATCTTTACGGACGCCACTTCACGGTTATTACAGACCACTACGCCCTGTGCTGGCTCTCGACACTGAGAAACTTGTCTGGTCGCCTCGGTCGTTGGGTGCTCCGCCTACAAGAGTACGATTTTGACGTCATCTATAAGTGTGGCAAAAGACACCAAGATACAGATGCTCTCTCTCGCTGCCCTCTTGCACTTTCATCATCAAGTATGTCAGCTTATTGCTCGTCTGGTGGGCTAGGCACTGCGTCACCCCTCACATTATCACACCTTGCGGTTATCGACACGCCAGCTTCAAATCGCTACACCGAGTTCGCCACACGCCAGCGTGATGATCCATATTGCAATCGCATTATCCAACGCCTAAATGGCAAATCACTTACTCCTAATGCTAGATTGCGCCGACAACTACGGCAATTTAAGCTCGATAACAATGTGCTCCATCGTTAAGTTTACACTACTGATGGACACCGCTGTGTTCCAGTACTTCCGCGTTCTCTACGTCATCAAGTCCTCGAAGCCTTTCACGACGACCCATGTGTAGGACATTTGGGATTTCACAAAACACAAAGCCACATCAGAAACCGTTTCTTCTGGCCGGGCATTTCTACCTTTGTGGCCAAGTAGGTTGCATCTTGCCATCTGTGTCAACGACTGAAGTGACCAACTTCGGCTCCCGCTGGCCTTCTGCAACCTATCTCGTGTCCCGAGACTCCGTTTGCCATCGTTGGCATAGACCCACTCGGACCTCTCCCCATTATGCCAGCAGGTAATCGTTGGATTGTGACTGCTGTCGATTACCTGACATGGTACGCAGAGACTGCTGCACTACGCACAAGTTCTGCTTCAGACGTCGCAGACTTCTTTCTTAACGCCATTGTATTGCGTCACGGTGCACCTCGCGTCCTCCTGAGTGATCACGGCCAGACGTTCCTGTCCACCATAATCGAAACCCTGCTCACAACCTATGGAACAGTACATAAGACGACGTCAGCCTACCATCCCCAAACTAATGGGCTGACAGAGAGATTTCATCGTACACTAACAGACATGCTGTCAATGTACATCGCATCAAATCATGACAACTGGGATACGACTTCGCCTTTTGTGACGTTTGCCCATAACACCGCTGTTCAAAGAACTACTGGCTACTCGCCTTTCTACCTCAAGTACGGCCGTTCACCGACATTCACCATCGACGTCTCTTTCCTAAATGTGCCAACCGACGCCTCGGCAACCGTATCAGAGCAGTTCATCACAAGGCTCGAGTAATGTCGGCAACGGGCTCACCTTAATACAGAAGCCAATCAGCAAGATCGCAAGCAACGCTACGACAGCTCTCATCGCGACGTCTCTTTCAGTCCGGGGGATGAAGTGTTGCTTTGGACGCCCATTCGTACTCCAGGATTGTGTGACAAGTTTCAGTCCCGCTTCATTGGACCATGTACAATCAATGAACAAACGTCCCCAGTGCAAAACGTTGCCATACAATATATATATATATATATATATATATATATATATATATATATATATATTGTATGGCAACGTTTCGACGAAGGCCGTGCCACGGCCAAAACGTTAGTAAATACGATCCTTTTCTTATGTGCTATCTTCAAGTTATTTCAATATATATATATATATATATATATATATATATATATATATATATATATATATATATATATATATATATATATATATATATATATATATATATATATATATATATATATATATACCTTCTCGGGCCAGAAGAACAACAAAAGCATTGTTGTCGACTTGTTGGCAGAGTGGGGTTTTAAAAATTCACTTCTCTGCTGTTTCCTCACACAGCAGCATCGTTTGTCAGCAAAAGACGAGCTGTAAATATTTTAAAGAAGGGAACGTTGTCTGCGTAGATGAAAGGAACAAGCAAAACCGGGAAAAGGTTTAGGATTTAGTGGGGCGTGGGCTCGCGGATCGGGCACCGATAGAAAGTGTGCCGCCACACGCACCGATTTTTCGTTGCGTGAGAAGAGGGGATGGTGAGTTGGGAAGGGTGAACCTGTGGGAATTATGAAAATTTCAACGCTTCGATGTCCCCGCCCGCCTTCAGGATTCGAGCAGTTAGAGCCGGTCGGCCTGTCGCTGCTCGTTCCGACACCACTAAACTCGGAGCCGGAAGCCGTGGCTTCTTCAAATATTCATTTCCAAAGCATTCGTGGCGCAAAGCTGCTCGCTCGAGCGGATCGCCTGCTGGGCGTTCCTGTTTAGTTTTATCCATTCTCGCTTTGCTTTCCTTTTGCACGTAGTAGCAGCCCGGTGCTTTTAAGAATGCATAGACGAACGCTCTGCGGTATCCGCTGTCACCGCGAACGAGTCCGCTTCCTTGTCAGTCGCTGATTACTTCTTCACAACGGGAAACGAAAGTCCTTTGGAGAAACGGTGGTTTGTGGGACGACCGACAAACCTTTGCAAGCGTGCTCACCAGCTCGTCTCGAAGGCTGCCATTGTGCTCTGTCTGGGAACTTTTCATTTCAGGAATCTGGACGCGTAGTACATGGCTGGTCTCCCTATGAAGTTCCGTCTACAAGAATCATTGTGAATTACGCCTTCATTATATATATTACAAACACTGGCTTTTGAATTCTCTAAAGCGGTATCTTTTAGGATTTTACACTCTTTCTTCTGCTCCTTACGTTTAGTGCCGATAAAATTACTATATAGCAGCGTTTGCGAACCCCCGAGTTCTAAAAGAACGAAGAAGAAATGCGGATAGTCAGCAAAGGCCTCCCGATTTTCACATACTTCCCTTTCTTGCATTCAATATTTTTTACGTCACATGTAATAAAAGGCCACAAAAAATAACGTTGTCAATCGGCACTTAATGCCTCCAAATTGTTCACATTTCTGGCTAGAAAATTAGCATGGCTATCTGTGCAGAGCTACAAAGCTTATGTCCCATGCGGCTACTTTATGGGACAAAAGAACCCCTTAAATAATATAATATAAGCAATAAAGACAGGCACGGACATTCAACGTGGTTGCCTGTAGATCGTTACTCTACATTACAGGTTCTAGTGAAGGGGATAATAAAGGAGAGAGCGTGGAAAAGTTACAGGAAACAAGTGCTTGATCCTTAGAGGTGAAAAAAGGAAAAAAAGGAGATTATATACGTGCTGCAGCAGCGCGGCATAGATATATGTTCCATAAAAAAGTGCTGTCTCGTGTCGCGGGAACTGTGCCGGCTGAAGCGTCATAAAGATAAGGCCAAACTGCTTTTTTCTTCCTATCTACCCTCATATCTTCGCATATTTATTCACTCGCGAGGGGGAGGGGGCTCTAGCGAAAGTCACGAAATACGTGTATGCCCTAGGGAGGAAAAGGTTGAGAGCCAGGAGCGAGTGGCCCTGTATGGAAGGAACCGTTAAATATTGAGCAAACACATGAAAAGAGAAGAAGGTACGAACGTTTCTCGTGGCAAGGGAAAAAAAACCATCACGTATGGCCGCAGCCATATAACCAACGTGGCAGTCTTGGATAGAGCGAAGATGTAGCGTACGGGCTTGCAAGTATCTATGCCGTAACGGCCTTCGTGGATAACATGGATGCCGAGGGGGGGGGGGGGGAGAAGTAGGAGGAAGTATATGAGATTCGAATGGGATGGGGCTCTTCCATGAGGATAACGCGTACGTGAGTGCCAACAAATCTCCCCAGTGCCCAAGCGTCGCCGTGCTTATACCAGCGAGTGGTTTCCACGCGGGCGTCGTCGGGAGATGAGTCATCCGAAATGGCGACGTTGTCGGTGCAGCTTTGTAACGGTGAACGTCAAGTATGCCGTTACTTCGTGTTTACGCTTTATGCGCAGCAAAGCAGATATCTCTGGCTCCTGAATAACATTCGGTATTTGTGTGTGAGAGAAAGCCGGTTATGCGCGTGCGTGAATATACAGATGGTGTATATTGGCGTGGTGTAAGGCATATCACGCAGCGTGTTCTCGGACATTTACGTTTTCTTTCGCGTTTGATAAAACGACTACGCGAAGTGAGGTCATTTACGTAACGAGGGTGTATTAGCCGAACACATCCTGCAGTTTCTCTAGGATCCCCACGATGAACAACGTTACGGCTCGTTATTTGTCGTTGAAGAACGGCCATGTGAAGGTGGGTAGCATACCTTACACGGCTCTCGTGCACTAAATTGTGGCTAGATACGCGAAAAGAAGCCAGCATGTTGGTATAGTTCTGAGTAATTTATTCTTTTGTAGGACAACTACCGACGTGCCTTTAAAGCGAACATCATGGGCTACAACTCTAACTTGCTAACCTTACTTTTTTCATTTCTTTATTGTTCGATATGACCTAACTATCTCAGGTTACAACCTTAGAACAGATAAAAGTTCTACAGCGGCTTCAACATCTGTCAGTGAAAGAGATTTATGCTAAGCGGCTTGCGCTTCAACATTAGGCAGTTTTCCGGACGATTGTCAACGCTACAAGCTTTATTATTGAACAGTTCATAGCCCCTACTTCAAATATCTCGTTTTATGGATAACATATTTCGCAATGCTTGCTGAAATTCAGCCAAAAGTCCAAGCTATCAACGAAAAAAAAAACTAGAGACATGAACATGTATCTGCTTGTAAAAATCCTCTACCCTAATTGCACTACATATGCTTCATGTCATAAACTTAAGTAAACGAAGACCGGTGTGGGTGCTGATCGTAGTGAAGAAAAATTGTTGGCGAGAATTCCATTTCATAACAAGTCAGCATTATTATATGTCACGTTAGGTGACTCAATATCTTTCATTTTGTGTGCAGACGAATACTTGGTGACGAGCGATGGGCAGCTGTACATCCGAGAGGCCCGAGACTCAGAGGAACTCCTACGATACCGCTGTCACACGGAAAACACCCTCACTCGTAGGAAGAAGACCAGCATGAACTTCGTCCGCCTGCTTCTTAGAGGTGAGTCGGTCCGTTCATAGTGGCAACTCGAGCAGAGGAAGTGAGCCGTCTGAAATGAACCTTTGCAGCTCAAAAGCTGCACAGCCCAGTTGGGCAAACATTCGGTTGACGCTGTCGAAGATAAAACGTAAAGAATGATGCTTTGCGCGTACTTTTGTCACTGTCCCGAAAAGTTTTCGTATTACCGAACGGCAACTATACAGCATTTCATTGGCTGTAAAATGCTCATAAAATGGCTAGCTGTGACAGTAACTTACGGTGACTCTTTTTATCTTCTTTCACGCTTTTGTTGTTGTAGATGATCTTCGCAATACTGTTTGATTCAACTCTGAGACGTTGCCTTGAAGCGATGATAAATCGTTGATCAAGGACTGTTCCTGGCACCAGTGTTTCGTACTTCACCAACCATATAGCGTCCCACATTAACAAAAGTTGAAACACGACAAGCAATATTGTTTTTTTTAAATTAAGTTGAAAATAAGCACTTATTCGGAATTCATCTTGTTTTACTTTCGTTTAGAGGTTTTGTGAAGTATGGTGGTCTACCAACACGCCCAAACCTGCTGCGTGCCAGAGTTATAACAAGTGGGCTTGAAAAATGAATGGCCGGCTTGCTGGATTTTACACTAAAGAGCTTTTTTTTTCTTTATTGACTTCTTGACTACAGGTCAAGCTAATATGACAATCACTATCACACGTGTTTCATGCGTGATAACGCGTCAAACAAAGATATTACATCTTCAACACAGTTGGTAGTCTTATACACATCTCGATCTTTTATAACAGCTTGCGCAAAACACTCATTAACGGATAGAACTCTCACATCACAGTGTCTGTACGATAGCATACTACGCCAAACCGAATGAAGACCAAGTAAAAATATAACATCCAAATTTTGCACAGAACTATCACAAGGCAAAAAACGAATTCTATATGAAGTAAGAGGTAAATCTTTTTTTAATGTGTCTGTAAAATGTCCCTAAAGAAAATAGCGTTCTTACAATCAATAAACACATGTTCAATGGTCTCAGGTTTGTTACACAGGAGACAGCTGCTTCCCCATGGTACATACATCACTCTCTCTTTGAGCCACGTTTTTACTGGCAAGGTTCCCGTATGAAGTTTAAAAAAGAAGGTTTTCACATCGGGTGGTATACACATGTTTTTTACTCGCTTTAGTACGTCATGACTATATGATTTTTCATACCTTGAACGGTACAGGGGCACAGGAAAAACATTCTGTATGAGGTCTTTCATAAGGCGCTTTCTTTTCACATTAGTTAGGTAATCTATCGAAAACCTCGCCCTTAGGAAACGATATGAGAACACTACTTCGCGCAAGAACGGTGACAAGGTGTGTCGTTCTCGCCTGTCTGAAGATACAAAGAAGTCAGGCATGTGGTGTAACAGCGTTGTTTGAAATAAAGAACGTAAAAAAGAGTCTCTCTGGTCTCTGATGAGCAGGAAACGTGATATTACTTGGTTAAGAAACAGATGGCACAGAGACAGCCCTCCTTGCTTAACTCGCCGAAACAAGTTCGTTCTAAATGTTCTCTCCCACGTAGAGCTCCAGATGAACGTGGCGAATATCCTGTGGACTTTGTGAATGCTTTTACGCGTACAACTAAGTACCTGCAAAAGGTACATAATTTTAGCAGCCAGAAACACGTTGCATACAGCTGACCGAGAGAAAATTGATAAGCCACGACCGCCCCATTCGTCGGTGGTCACGCGCAGTTATTCAGCCTTTCCAAGCCAAAATGCTTCACTGTCTTGATACCTGTGCAATGGTACCCCTAGGTAACGACTAGGCATCTTATGCCACTGAATATTTCCAAAGGAACTGGGCGTAAGGTCCCAATTACAATGCCATAAACCAATGCTTTTCTCTTTGTTCATTAAACTTCCACTCGTGTCACAAAACCTTTGAGTGGTTTTTAATAACGAAGTGACACTCTCTCTATCAACTGCAAAAAAGGCAATATCGTCGGCGTATGCCAAAATATACCAAAGTGCTCTAAATCGACGCTACGAATTACCAGCGGCGCCTAAAACAACTGCCCCATGACGATCGAACGTGATTACAGTCGAATCAAATATAAAAGAATGACTGATCGCATTACAGTAGAAACCAGTAAAACCCGAAAGTGAAACGTGTTTTCGCAGGAGTCGTTGGTTGCTTAGTTTACCATTATATATAAGAGCTTTCAGAATGTCTAGTTGTGTATGGCGGCTGTAGCACCGTTTGACTTGAATTTACCAATTTTGACGCTAATTTGCGCATTTTAAACTCGGAAATTGAGATCCATCTTCATAATAAAACCTTTGTGGTAGTTGAGCTAGTCAACCCGCACTTGGAAACAGCATGTCATACATCTCGCTAAATGATGACCTGAACTACACATAGCATATAATATTCCCTTTACAGCATAAGCACTCAACCAAATCGAAGTCGTTAGAGGATATAAAGGACAAGAAGAGCGCTTCCAATAATAGGGTGACCTACGTCTATTCGTGTTCTTGTACGCACTGTCACACAACGCACTATATATCACACAACGTTCGTAGCATGAGCTTCGAACTCGTGAAAGCGTTTCGCTGTCCGCTGGCGTATATCTGATTGCACTGAACCAATAAATTACGTTACATTCACCTGTTGACGCCATTGACTTTCCATGACACTTATTGCAGCGCTTATCTTTGTCGGTGCCACCCAATTCAAAGCAATATTTAGCGAAAAGAAAAACTTCGTTTGTTCCTGTGAGAGTTTCCTGCAATATTCCACGTATGGCATGTGCTGCATTGAGACAACTATAAGAGCTCCCTGTTGGCGCTCGGTGGTGTCATTATGCTGTGCGTCACTTCCACCCTCCTAGACGACGACGGCACCCATTATAGAAGACGGCGGCGAGAGGCAGAAGGTGTGACAGATTCTACCTGTAACGTTCTGTGCACGTGTTCGGTAGTGCAGTGTGTAGCCGGCACCTATCGTCGCCGCTCATGAGGTCGCAAGTTCGAGATCTGGCACGAATAAAACTTTATTGTATTTTGCTCGTGTGCATTTTGCCGACGTCATTTTCGTAACAGAAATGATGTTAGTGAGCTGCCGGAGGACCCCGGCAAGAAACACTTTCTTGTTAAAGAATGGAAACATTGACTTGTAAACTGTTTCTAGTGGGAATTCGTTCCGTCTTTAATCAGGCGCTCAGTGGGAGTACTCAGACTTGCGCGAGGAGCGATCTCTTCCCCAATTGGTTTCCGAGTGAGGCCATCGGCATCATCTCCGGTTTGGTTTGAGTCTATCTGACACCTCACTCATATCGCTCACGAATGCACACGCGAATACAAACGTGTTAACAATTCTGGGCAGCCGTGGATTTTTAGAAACACTTGCATTTAAGCCCGTGGGTGTTTTAGAATTGTGCGTCCCACCCCAATAGAGCCCCTACAGCTACACTCTGTAAAGAAAGGGTACCTTGTCCTTTTTCTGTGAGCCCCGCGGCATAATTTGTCCGAGCTTCGGTCCCTTCCTGTCACAAGTTATCTTTTCGTCGATTTTTTTTCCTCAGTTTTGCATTACAACTACTTCTAATAACATCCCTTATGCTTTCCTTGACATCAATGTCTGTTAGTTTTCATTATTATTGCTAATTCTCATTAATAATAACAAAGAAAAACGAGTGCTTAAACTTGCCCTTCTTTCCTCATTAAGCAGATTAATACATGCGGCAGACGAGAACCTACTAAAAAGTGTAACACGTTTTTTTTTTCTGTGAGCGTACGAGTAAGACGTGTGCTCGTCAAATCAGCAACATTCTAAGCTACCAGGAAAGATAGCAAGGCTGAAACCGTCTGTTGAGTGGAAATATATTCCTATCGGCGGAGCTCATTAAGTTACTCAAAAAATGTGGCTACCTGTGACTGCATTGCGCTCCCGACAACGTCGATTCAACGAACCCACACAGCACACTCTAATCGTTGGAAGAAAGAAAGTGAGCGGAATGTACAGTCACAGAGAACTTAAACAAACTTGAGAAGTCTGTCCTTAAAAGAGGTTTATTCAGCAGTCAAACACAACTGCACGCATCGCAGCTGCGTCGCGGTAAGTAAATTCTCATTCGGCGTTCTTTCGCGCAAACGCTTTCTTCGCAAAACATTGCTTCGCGCATTCCTCAAGACAAGCAATTCTTCCAAGTGGTGCTGACTTGGTCCTTGTGTGCGCGCGTTGAACACTTCACTCGTGTTGCATGACCGGATGAAAGGAACTGAAGGGAAGAAAGTATAAAAAATAAACGAATACGAAAAGAAAGCTTTGGCTGAGCAGGAACTGCAGTTTGTTCCGAGCTAATTACGAAAACCTGCTGCATTCGGCTAATCCCGCCGGGAGCATATCGCGCTACCGCTTTGTAAATTACCGGTGGATGAGGGGAGCTTGCTGCGGCGGGCGGGGGGGAGGGGAGGCTGTGCGAAAAGAAGTACTGTGGCTTATGTTGTATGCGGGCGACGGAACATGCGGAAGTGAAACTGCTATACTCGAACCAGGGCTGCTTTGCAAGCGAGTTCGCCACCGCCTGGAAGGTAATGCAAAGATAGAGCCGCCTAGTGAGACTGAAGAAATAACTGAAAAGTCATTGAAGAAAACGAAATGTCGACAGATGGGAGGGGAAGTTTTCCTTAATTCTGGGCGCCTTTGAAAGTCATGGCGAGTGAAGATTGGTGATTGTATAAGCCATGCCCCTTTTATTCTTCCGTAAATCTCCTATCTACACAAGCCGTAATCTGGAACGCCTGCAGTGTGCGCTTTTTTCTTAAGCGCAGACGAAGACACGGGCATTGAAGGGAAAAGTGCGCACAATTTCGCTGAGAGGCCATTTCAAGGATGGCAAGACTGAGCGAAGATAAGCTGCACTAGAAGAAGACTGCTGAAATAAAAGAAAAAGAGGAAGACAACTACCTCTATAACTAAACAAAAAAATGAATGTTTTGAAAGTAAATATTTGCCCTGAGCATTCTCACTGAAGCAAGGATTACTCTGTGGTCGCACAACTAGCATAGAAATTATGATATCAACAATTTAGTTGATGGAGAAATACTACATCGCACGTATACATCAAAATATTAGGGCCGCAAAGATGTTGCGGTCTTTTTATCACAAAAATTCGATGTACGACATCTTACTAATTTTGATGTAGTCAAATGTTAAGTTTTATAATTCTGAAAAAAAAACAATTTTCAAATACACCCACACAAAAAAACTAAGAGCTTGTGGCATGGCTGATGCGGCATGCTTTGCGGACCTTTTTGTTTATGCAAGTAATATTACAATATAGCGTAGCAGGTATTTAAACTCTGAATATGATATTCGCAGGCAATATTTGGAATGACCTTGAGTCGGGAAAACTGATTTAAATAGATTATTAAAGTCTGCTGTCCAAACAGACCAAGTTAAGCGTGAGGGATTTATAGCACTGAACAATATATACCCTGTTTTGATATCATGTAGAAAGCTTTCTGTAGCATATGACATCATCATAGTGAAATACTTGCGTACAGATAAGCTTTTTCTGAATAAAGTGCCACTGCCTACTAACATGAATGCAGTCTCTGTGACCGAAACAAATAATAAGAAGTTAAGATATTTCCTTGCGCCAGCTTCATTCGCTTCAATGTTGAGAGTGAAGTACTGCGCTGTTTAGAATAATATAAAACAAATACAACCGTCTGATATATAAAACTTATGAACTATGCAATCTGATCTTAATTTATATGTGATAAGTCGGCAAAAGAGTACCAGAAGAGAAGAGCAGTATAATTGCGTCTCAATTTGAATATTTCACCACATTTTGCAAGATGTCAAATGAAGATTTCTGCATACCAACTCATTAGACGAGATTGAATGCGAGATTTAACGGAGCCAGTAAGTTAAAGAAATTAGATGTTGCCATTTACAAAACTGCTATTGAAGCCAATGTTCGATTCAAGCAGCTGGTATTGGAACTGACGGACTTTTAAATAAGCAGCACATAAAAACAGTAAAAAATGGGGCTGTTTCTTCAGCGTATGTTTTGAGCAGACACAATGCCCGTGCTATACAGTTGCGCCTGTTGTGGTTCATTTGATACGAGTAGCAGTCACGGCGCTCGAAACCTGCAGCCCAAACAGCGAGCATCGGCAGTGACGTATTGCAGGTCGTGGAATACGAACCACGCCATATAGGGAACGTGACTTGCATGCTCATTTATTTGCCGGCCTATGTACACCAAGGACGTTGAATCACGAAATGGGAGCACATTTTTCGGACGGCCATATAAAGAAAGCTCGGGCTGTTGAACAAAATAAAAAAATACCGACAAGCAAAATGTAAGGCGTTTGCCTTTATATAGAGCAAAACGGCAGGAAAAGACAGATGTCGGCGTGTTTTCTCTCAAGCCTTTGGATATGTGTACAATGCGTCTTTGGGAAACAGGAGATTCACTATAGTTAGGGCCAAAAAAAAATTAAATTCTACGAAGAAAAGTCGCACATAAATTTATTAGCCCTCTTTCCAAGCGCATAGCGACGGATTCGGCAATCGGTGGGTTCCTATATTGCACAAAACTCAATATATTTCAAAACATCCGTGCACACGTCTTTAAGGGCGTACAGAAACGAAATGTTTTGCTGGCAGTATTATTTCGTTTCAGATTGGCTTTATACGGGGGGTCTTCTCAGAGAGCCAACTTTGATCAGCCAGTTCTTGCATAAGAAGCCGATTTCACACACGACTGCGCTTGGCCTTTCAATCGAATTTGATATTCTTATTCAAAACTAGCAGCCACGTGAATATCGCACAAAAAAGTATACCAATATTGCCAATGACAAATGCGTGATTTGCGATCGAACAAAAAGAAAAACACCGCTTAAACGGGCTTAAAGCGCTCGTTTACCAGTCAATGGATTTCGTTTCGAAGGTCACCTGATATTTTGTGGTAGCAATCATGGAGGCAAATTGTGGTCTTGCGTGCGTCGAAGGGTAAAATATGTCTTTGCTGCTTCAACGACATCTGTTGCGGCTGAACAAACACACTCGCATGTACATTGCCAAACGGGAGACATTTCGTAAGCACCAGCTCCCCCCCCCCCCCCCCCCGTATCTTTTGAGAATTCAGCAGAAAATCTATGAATGCTGTTGAGTAACATGTTAGGCCGTAGAGTTAGGTGAAAAAAAAACACAAGGATGACTTCATTCTGCAGAAAGGACAACGCGCGGAATTTCTTTCCCAATGATAGAGCCTCCCTGACTTATTCAGCGAGGCACGGGCATTACCATAATATGTAGAAGTTATACACATTGCGAAACCACCTAATGGTGGGGGCAACAAAAAAGATGAAGGTATCTAATACAAGCAACGCTTTGAAAAAAGTCTGTTATTTCTTCACGAAGGCGATCGCAATCAAGGATTGACAGTGTATATTTTACTCTTTGAAGCCATAAGCCGGAAGAGCGCTTTGTGTTAGAGCAATGATACCGTTTCGCAATAGTAACGCTTCTCTTAGCTTCGTGCTAAATAAAAAGAAATGTATGTTCATTCCTGAAACAAAGCAGAGTCATTGATTTTTGTCGGCATCTCCTTTTTTTTCCTCCTTGCAGAGCCTGTGGTGATGCAGATGCCATCTATCGTGCACCGCAGTAGCCGTGTGCTCAGCGACCCTGGCCAGACAGCCGAGTTGCTGTGCGCTGCCGAGGGGTTTCCAGTGCCATCTTATAGGTCAGCTCACACACGGGCAGCGTTACCTCCAGTTCATGTCTCGTTGGGAGATTTGTCTTTCCTCGCACGCTAGCGCATCACAGACAACAAAATGACTCCGAGCAATACCGAATGTGACTGTCTCGACTCTCAATCCAAGTGCTCGGGTACAGCCATTACGCTACCGAAATGCGGCTTTGGATAACGGAGTCTTATAACGAAACTTTTATTGTTGTGGTGGAGCACACTTGCCCTTAAGTTACGATAATTCGCGTGTAGGTGTGCATTGTACGTGGGCTGGGACTACTGCCGCACGCCTTCCATTTTAAACATTTATTGTTGGTGAAGCAAACAGTATCGAAAGTACGTTACTGCAGCTAAATGACATTATTTCTTTAACAGAAAACTACACTTAAAACGTTTCTTTGAGCCAAAGGTTGGTTTTCGGTTTCCTAACGTCGATTTCGTGACATCAATTACAGAAAATGGAGTCCCCTCGGGCTTTCAGATGATAGTTGTCTAGTTTAGAAAACTGGAAATTCAATTCGAGTTAGGTGAAGAAGATTGGCTGTATATATATATATATATATATATATATATATATATATTATAAATATATATAGCCCAGTGTACTGATGCTACACAATGCTGCTACTCACTCTTCCATGTAAGAATTACTTGAAAGCCACTATACGGAATGCAAATATTCACTGTATGGAAGAAATATGTTCATTTGTATTTATTTAGCTGCATTACGCGGAAAAGCACCTTGTCAAAAAGATTACTCTTGGGTCACAAAAAATATCTAGCAGAAATGGCATTTCTGTCCTCTCGCAACGAGTTACAACCCTGATGGCAGTTAAAAGGTCAAACTTCTTTTTAACTTTTGCGTTAGTTACCAGATGGCTGTTTTCACAGAACTTCATTCTTTCAGAACCGAAGCATGAAAAAAAACGGTGCTCGTTGCTTCTGCTGTGCCACCCCGTTCTAAAGATTCTATTCGCTGTTCACATTCTGAAATAAATACGAACTCCGCCCCAAGAACTGTGGCGCGTTAATTCATCTCTGAAAGAGAGTCATGGTAAGTGGTTTCAGTACTAACCATAAATATTTTTTTCCTTATGTAAATACTACAAAATTTGTTAATCGAAAGTTGGCCGTCACTTATTATAATGCTAAGTTTTGCTGAGCGATAGAGTAGGAATATTTGTCGATATTCACCAGGAAGTTCAAGTTTTAGACCGAGAATTCGCGATGCGAACATATATGCCTGTGTGCAGCGGGGGGGGGGGGGGGATTCACTGTCAAGAAATAGGAGAAGGGCGGTTAACGTCACGTAAATTGTCAATCGACATTGAATCAGGCATTTACGAAAATTCTCGCTGGGTACCGCGAACACCTGGGATAACGTCCTGAGCCTCTTTGTCGGTGACCCCGCCGACAGTCGGTCGGATTGGCTTCATGAGATTGGATATCTTGTTCCGACCATCTGGACGCTACGTCTCCAGACTTATCAAGTTCTATTCAAATGTAGTGAATGCTATCACGGAAATCACGTACTTTGGATCACGTGACAGATGCTTTGAGGGTTGCTCCGTATGTTGATTGCAAAGATGTCACCTGCGACCACTTCCTTTAAAACAGCTGGTACAAGCGCGACGGTCAGCGGATGCTGCCCGTGGAGTCCGGGCCCCGCGTGCGCCAGGTGGCAGGCATTCTACAGTTTCGAGAAGTCGAATCCAGTGACGGAGGATCCTACGTTTGCGTCGTGTCTAACAGCGTCGGCGACGCCCAGGTTGACCTGGAACTCGTCGTCACACGTGAGTATCTTGCATGATATTCTGCACCAAGCGTCATGGTTCCAGTGTCGGATGGGACATCAATGCGTGACAGTGCATGGAATTGTGTGCGAACATTTATGGCGTGCGAATATCGCTGTTGCGTGGGCAGTTATATTATAATACTAGGCTAGCATTTGTTAACATTAAATCATGTTTACGTTTTGTAGTGCGATTGGTGTGTGCAGGCTCATTCATGTCAACTTTTGTGCTGTTTTGTGATTATTGAGATATCGATGCCGAAAACTATCATATTAGAGAAGAGAAATAGCCAGAGACACGTGTAGACACCAAGCTCTCCTCGATCATTGATGGATATGTGGGGTTTAACGTCTCAAAACTACCATATGATTATGAGAGACGCCGTAGTGGAGGGCTCCGTAAATTTCGACCACCTGGGGTTCTTTAACGTGCACCCAAATCTGAGCGCACGGGCCTACAACATTTCCGCCTCCATCGGAAATGCAGCCGCCGCAGCCGGGATTTGAACCCGCGACCTGCGGGTCAGCAGCCGAGTACCTTAGCCACTAGACCACTGCGGCGGGGCAAGGGCAGTCTTTCAAACATACCGCGTTTATCGAGAACCAGGACAAATTATGTAAACAAGTGCTGCATTACCAATCAATGCAAATGGTTGACGAATCACAAAATGACTTGTAGTTTGACGTCAGTCAGGGGACATTTAAAAAGAAGGTTAGAGAAGTTATAAAAAGGAAATAACTTACCATCACTTATCTATATTTTGTAAAAAGTGTAGGTAGAATTTGGCCATCATATATTTATTAGTGTTCGAAAAGTATGTCGTTTAATTATGATATACGATGCATTCATTTTTGTTTCTGGTAATATTCGTAGATTGTATAATTTGTGTATAAGATTTGCGCATCGGTATTACGTCAAGTTTCTCATGTGTTGCTTCCTTTTTATTGCTGTATTTCTTTTGTTAGCGCGCATGTGGTACATGACATGTTATTTTTGTTGCTTTTGTATCGAAAAAAAAATGCGCCTACAGGTGCAGAGGCCTTTGTCCGGTGTATTACGTCTTTTGCTTCTGCATCACTCTCCTTGTATTTCAAGAACTAAAATAAATCACTACTACTACTACACGTACATGCATACCAGTGGCACATACTCGCCCCTGGGTATCTGCCACTGTTTTTTGAAAAGTGCTTGATGAAGTCCACGGCTACTTTTTGACCCTATTCATGTCATGACCAGCGAGACGTATTCGTCACACCATCTTATCATCCCTACTGATTTTGGTGTACCCCATGTCAAGGGGGTGATCATGGGAGCACCCTGACCTAGGCGGATATATATGTATATATATATATATATATATATATATATATATATATATATATATATAAACCAAAAGTGCTAGCACAGTACACACAGAAATGCTTGGCATTTAAAAAATAAATAAATGAATAAGCACTCTCGTTGCTAATGAAGCTCGTTGTGCGTTACCGCGCAGATTGTAGTTTTGTGGTGTTTTCACTCTCACTTTGAGTAACCGGCTAATGTTAGAGCAGGGCACTTTTGCAGAAATATATATATATATATATATATATATATATATATATATATATATAGCAAACAGCTTGCAAGCCTCTCACATTCATTTTGATTCCGCACAATGGCTTGATTCGATTGATTGATACGCGGGGTTTAACGTCCCAAAACCACCGTATGATTATGAGAGACGCCGCAGTGGTGGAGGGCTCTCCAAATTTCGACCACCTGGGGTTCTTTAACGTGCACCCAAATCTGAGCACATGGGCCTACAACATTTCCACCTCCATTGGAAATGCAGCTGCCGCAGCCGGGTTACGAACCAGTGACCTGCCGTTCAGCAGCCGAGTACCTTATCCACTAGAACACCACGACGGGGCTCCGCACAATGGCTCATATTATACTAAAAAAATTGCGGTTGCTGCTACAGGTCACACGCTGTTGAAGCAGAACGCGTTAATGTGAGAGTTCCGGAAAATCAGTCTGTATGTGCCTCGCATTCGTAAGGGTTTGAAACCATGCAGAGAAATATAATATACATATTGTAGGGAAGATTGCTGATCAATTCTTGGTGCCATGTATCCTCTGAGCACCACGTAGTTCCTTTCAAGTCGGTGTTGCTATGGGCTTCTTCGGTGCAAAACGAGAAACTAAAAAGGCAGTATAGCAGCTGGTATTCATAAAGATACAACAAAAAACGTGCGTTTTTGCCAAGTGCACGCAAAAGCACGGTCGATAGCAGACATCCTGAATAGGAACAATATGTTTCACATGGATTCAGATGGAAGGTTTTTCCTGCAATAGAAAATATCGATTGGGGAAAATGTCAGCAGTGTTAAAGGCGCAGTACGTACGTCTACCTTTTTTAAACCGATAGTTCATTTATACGCACTATATATTTCGGCTGCCCGAGACAGATAACCTGCACATTTGTAGAGAATGAGAGATACCTAAGATGTTTCGAATATATTGTCAGTTTTGTATATCATGCGAAGCAGTTTGAAGGCTTTTTAAGAGGAAAGGTGAAGGATTTCACAATGCGGAGTCAGATAAAGACTGGAGTACTCGTTTAAGTAGAGCAAGTGTTTCTGCAATGGCAGTGTACGGATGCCTTTCAGCTGCAATCCAGCGATACTACTGATGATCACAGCATGATGACAAAAGTGCGAAACCTTATCGGTGGCATCAGCCATAGGGTTTTATAAAAGTAACTAAAGGGTATTCTGGCGGTGCGATCCTTCAGCCACCATGGGAATAAAGAATATGTACACAAAGTTGCCTAATATCTTATCTGTTCTTGCGGCTTGCAACGCACTTGTGGCTTTGTTTTTTCCTTGTGTTTTTGCGTGTGATTCCGAAAAGAATGGATCACGGTGAAGTTTGCAAGCTGATTTGAATTCGCTAGAATAAAAGGCAAATTTGCTGAGGGGAAACAACTGAACACCTTCAGATTTTCATATTGTGACAAAGTGGCTTCCGGCCCCGTGAAGCAAGACAGAGCCGAAAAAATGAAGACTAGTCTTTTTTTTTTTTGCACTGCTCACCAATCCCGTGCTGGCTGAAACGCCGTGCTTTGCAGCTTCCACAGACACTAGCACCATAGTCCACTTTGATAAGTATAGCCGTAAACTGTATGGTAACAGCAACCAGTGATATTATTTTCCCTGCACTTGCACTACAGCATTTATTTCCTGTTTTTAAAATATTCGTAAAATGTGTTTAGAAAAAATAAGACTGCCACGAAGTCTATTGTTCTGGTTTAAGATGTATACTAGATACACGCTACATTGGAGCATGAGTGTACTTGAGATGAGGGGCTGTTTACTGTCAGAATACTGAGTTAAAACTTATTGAACGAGTTAATGCAAAAGAGAATATGGTTTTCATGAGAGTGGTTGGGATAGTGGCGGCGCCTAGCAGAGTAGATCTCAACCACGTTATTCTTGCTACGAGGGCTTCGATATCCACTGAGCGGTGCGACGAAGCACTAAGTTAACTCAATGAACGCAACATCAGCCCATGAACACTGAGGTGTGAGTGCAACTACCAGACGCCCTAATCAATGAATAAGGCCCCTTCCAATTTTGTGTTGCCATCCGGTGCGCAGCGAAGCCGTGGGTGACAGTGACTCCGGCGAACGTCCGAGCCGAGGTCGGCCATGCAGCCGCGTTTCGCTGCAACGCCTCCGGACTGGACTGGGGTGTGCTGGATGAGACGAGCCTCGAGTGGAGACACAACGGACGCCGCGTGATGCCCGCAGCGCAGCAGTCGGTGGTGGGAATGGGCCGTTCGCGTGTGCTGCACCTGCCTTCGATCAGGCGCCAGGACCAAGGAATGTACCAGTGCTTCGTGCGGCTGTCCCCCAAGAGCACCATACAGGCGGCAGCCGAGCTCATTGTTGGCGGTGAGGGAGTCCTTTTGTTATGTACTCGCGCGTGATTGTGCCGCAATCACCATTCTTCGACACTTTGGTGTGCCGATGTGTTTGACAGCAGATGACTTGGTATTCTACGAAGAGAAAGAGAGAGGAAGGCGAAGACGAAAGAGAAAGCAGCAAGGTCAACCAAGCTGTGGCTTGGTTGACTACAACGCATGACGGGAAAGAAAGTGAAACAAAAGGGCAAAAAAACAATAAACTATAGACTAAGAAATAGAAGGGTGCTCCGTAAGCTTTAAGGGGCACAATACAAACTCGCGTTGGTAGTTCACAGAAGTTCGTGAAGTTCAGTTGCCTTCAGGTAGCTTGGTATCGCTTTCGCGTTGTTTTGCATGCACGAAACGGTCGACCAAGATCCCGGAATCATGTTTTCTGGTAGTTATCTTGCATTTAGGGGATGTAGTTTGGCTTTTACAACACACCGTGGAATATGGTAGGATGGGCAGTGACACAGAATGCTCTCAATTGTGTCCTCACAGTCGCATTTAAAGCGTGGACACATCACACAAAGAAGTAGTGGAAAAATCAATACACTAATTTTAAACTTTTCCATGCAAGCGCACATGTTTTAACGCATTAAACTACAAGCGACGTTTAGCTCTTCAACCAGCATCTAGATGTACGCATGAGCATGTTACGCGTACCTTCCGTTAGTCTTAGACTGATATAACTCGAGGCCTCATAGTCACCAGCAGAAAGATATAGTCTAAAACCGAGAGCATTACTGCTGAAGCTTGCATTCAAAGAACGTAGATACCGAGACAACTGATTGCATATGGCCACGGTCGGGATAATCATTCCTGTTGTTTGGCTGCAACTCATTGGCCGTAACGAGTTTATCGAACCGTGGCACACACTCCACATACCAACAAATGGATTGTCCTGATGGCGGAGAACAAACGCGAGAACACGAGACGCTATTGAAAGCAATGTGCACTCAACTCGAACGCTTGTATATAGTTGTTTGGTCCGGGCGAAGAGTGTAGAAAACGTGAGACATATTTGTGGCCCAGCGGATCTAATTACGGACCGTGAGAGGGCTTTCGTTTGCTCTGCTCGTCGTACAAATATTGTATTAGTCACCGGTGCACGCTGAGACAAACTATGCCTCGCTGCAAATACTGGACGCAAATTATCTCGCTAGACCGGCACTGTTGTGCTGGCAAAAAACGCTCAGCGGCTAGCCTTCACATCGTTCTCCGTATTGGGTGCGCGTTTGTAGAATGTTGAGCATGCGAAGACCCAGAAGGAAAGCTGACGCTATGGCGAAAATGTAGTAACGTTGTGTTTGGTTTTCGCATTAAAAGAATGCAGGCCTGTGAAAGCGTTGCATAGAGGGAAAGAGAGAGTTAGTTGGTGCCCCAAAGAGAAAAAGTTTGAGTCTGTGTCTCATTTAATCTGGTCGCAAATCATTAGCGTGTACCTTTATTTGCGTTGCAGTGAAACTCACCCAGACTGATAGTCGTTTCCACGATTGAGCTCTATTTGCATTTTAGAGCACAAATGACTAGCAGCAAAGCTTAGGTAGGGCTCTGTCTGCAATCTCAATTTCATTTATTTGCCTATCATTGTTTGTGAGACAGTCAAATTATAGAAAGACAAGTAAAACAGTGCTCATGCTGATTGGCTACCCAGCTTAGACGTACAAGTTGACTGTTACCACGGAAGGTTCTAGAGAGAGAATTGAATGAGGGAAAGGAGGGTAACCAGAATTTGAAGCATCCGGTTTGCTACCCTACACTAAGGAAAAGGAGAATGGGGAAGAAGGATAGGAAAAAAAGCAAAGAACGAAATCGACGCGCAAAAATGAAAAAAAAAAAGAAATTGAGCTGGGGTGCGTGGTAGTGGCCTATATAATAGGCCACTACCACGCAAAAAATTCACTAAGGCCTTCACTGATTTTTTTCTGCAAAGACAGATCATATCACCTTTCAAGAACTGATTGTTGTACTAACAAAGGTCTAGAGCTTAAAGGAATACATTCGTAATCCTGCGTATATTTAAACTGCTCTTGAATGGAAATGAATTTAAAATAGGGTGAACAGGTTTTTGAAGGTAAAACACTTCACCGATCTACTTGTTTAAAGAAAGCAAAGTAAAACGCAGAAGAAGATCACGCATCAGTGACAGGTATAGCTTTTCAATTATTAGAGATTAAACTATTTGGTGATATAGCTGGAACATACCTTATCTGCCACTGTAGATACTAAGCGCGCGAAAATTGAGGACACTATATTATTCGTGTGAAAAGAACCATTGAACGAGCATACGCAGTCAGCCATAACAATTAGCGGAGTGCATCAGAGGCCGGTTATTTGCATTTGATGTTTTTTTCTTCTCAGAAAATAATTAATACAGCAAAAACAAAGTTCATTCTGTGAAACTCACGCTTCCAGGCGCATGGCAACAGTTATTTTTCAACAGCATTTGTTAATTAAATGAAGGTAAAGACAAATATATTTGTGGCAAGTATGTTTTTATCGTATGTTTGCTTAGTTTGTGGGAATTTTGTTCTCAGACACATGTGCCTTTATAAAGAACTAGCGAGACAAAAAACGAAGGTGGAGCACAGTGAGGTTAACGAACATGTCTGGACGGCAGCTTGACACCTTGAGAAAAAGAGGATGTTTTGTTGATTATTTCTGCTTTTCAATTTTTCGTGTATCGCATCACGGCATATAATAACACAAGAGGGAAAGTCTTCGAGCTATCAAGTTTTACCAGTATAAAGCCTCAATATTTCCCCTTTAACTTTAGCTGCAATGTGGAACAACTGGTGCAAAGCTACTTGAGGCACATGGTTCTTGCACAAAAAAAAAAGCGTTATAATATATGGATTTAATTGGTCAGAGAACTTTATTTAAATGTACTGCGAGTTTGTGGGATGAACAAAAGGCCCCGCTCAGGTGATAGCCGGAACATCTTGAATCCTGGCGACTTTTTTGCCAACTGATTAGCCTAAAGCGCGTGTTCTGTCAGAGTTGTTCGACAATGTATTTAGGGGGCGCGGAGGTGATTGCTAGGCCCCAGCATTGTTTTGCTATCTTTCGACATTCGCATGGTATGTTTACTGAGTAACTCCATAACCACAATTTTCGAATTTATTCGCTTTGCATTCATCTCGGTGAATGAGGTGTGAAATAGCCAGGTTCAATTACCTTCTCATATGTAATTACCGCCAGTCGACTGACTGTTTTTTTCCTTAGCTTTTGGGGAGGTTGTGGGAAGACTCACCTTTGAAACTACTATTCTTGTGTGGTTGACACGTGAGATGGACATCAGTAATATAAGGCTATTGTTTTCTTTCTCTTTTCATGGACTGTCTTTAGATCAAGCTCCAAGGTTCAAATCAACTTTCGATGAGGTTACCGTGCGGCCGGGAAAGACCGTGTCACTGCGATGCGAGGCAATGGGTGACCCGCCTCCGCGCATCAACTGGTCTCTGGACGGCGCGTGGCCCATCGACAATCGCCACGGCCGCGTCCGTGTTCGTACTACAGGCCCGGACGCTAGTTCTGGCGCTCATGGAGCCGAGGTGTCAAGCACATTGTCCATTTCGTCCACCGAGGTACAAGATGGCGGCTCGTACGTCTGCGAGGCGTCCAACTACGCAGGCACGGCGTTGCACACGGCTCGAATCAACGTTTACGGGCCGATCTTCGTCCGAGCACTGGGAAACCTCTCAGCCTTGTCCGGTTCCACGTTCTCAGTGCAGTGCCCTTTCGGCGGATACCCTTACGGCAACATAGACTGGGACAAAGGTGAGTGAGATTCGCTTCAGATAATGACGAAGGTGCGTGCATGGTTCACCGCTGAGAGGGGAGAGGCAAGCCTGAGTAATTAAAGTAGACAATTGAGCCTGTTGGATATTCATGATCTGGCTATGAACTGTCCTTGTTCATGAACTGCTGTTGAAGACGTCTGCCACCCTTGTTTCATTTATACCTCGTTGTTTTAGTATACCTAGAGCAAGATTAACCACAGCGCCCATACCCCTCCCCCTCTTTGTATTGTCCACCCCAAAAACAAGCAAGCTTTACAATTGAATGCTACAATAGTAATCCATTAATGACATCCTTCCGAGAATCACCAGAATTTGTTACTGAGCTTTTTGAAAGTAAAGACAAAGGAAGTAATGGCCTGAGAGAAATAGTTCTAGATTATGGACTTTGGACTGTTAGTAATGAAGGGACAGGTTAGGCAGAGTAAAGCTAAGCCACTGACTTGTCATCCTCATTTGAACGAAAAAAACTGTCCACTCCCTCCCCACCCCCCAGCCCGCTTCCTCTATGCGTACTCTCACAGATTGGCATTAACACCATTAAGAAAAACAGTGGGAAAGACAAAGCCAGGTACAGTGAAACCATGTGAAACGAAATCTGACGCGCATTTTTCTTGATATCTAAATTGCAGGCAGGATATACCCGACTTAAAGGTCTTTTACTTGCCTGAATTTTATTACAACTCAGCGTTACTGTACATTCCAGTCTAATCGTGTTCATGGTGTGGTATGAACATACCTCTTGAGAGAGCTTCACAACCGCTTACTTAGCGGTTAATACGATAAGAGTATTGAGAAATACACAGAGAGCTTGAGAGAGGCCAGACATTATTTGTTTCGTCTTGCCCAGTTTATGCAAAATGTGGCACTTTTGTTCTCCCTTTAAAACTATATCATGAAAAAGAAGGTAAATGAATGTCCTCGTTACTCTGTCTTATACCTGCTATTTTCTCCTCTGTGCATATTATACAAAGCACAAGCTGCACTGTGGCAGTGATATGAATAAGCATTGTGTCACCTAATACTAATTTGAAAAGATGCGTTCTGTACACGCCTTTTTTACTAGCTTCTCAAGGGCGTTTAGTTCTTCACGACCAGGACAAATAAAAAAAGTGTACGTGACAGGAAGCCCTGTGTCGTGCTCGTTCTTTGTCTTTCAACCGGGTCGCACTGCCCACCTTTAAAGATGTGTTAATTACTAACTCACCCAAGCATGCCGTTTTAATTAAGTGTCTTCCATTGTTTCCTTCAAAATATCAAGTTACCACAAACATCTAAAGCTGAGATCTCCGCGTGGAAAGGAATGGCTACGCTGGGTAACACCACGAAGTCTGAGAAGACAGACGCTGCATGTCTGGTGGAGGGTTAGGAGTGGAGGAGGGCAATGTGGAGGGAAATTTAATAATGATAACCTCTTATTCATCATTACAAATCAGCGCCAGTTGGCTAACACACCTAACGGGTTTAATTATGGTGTGGCGCGTGACCCGCCACCGCTCTGCAAATCGACAGTCAAGTAAAATTAAGCAAGGTTTAAATTTGTTATTGATATAATATAGAAGTAGATGTTGATGCAAAATCATGGCACCGGCTACTCTTAGCTCTTGAGTGAAAGTCGAACACGTATCTTGAAGTAAAACATACAAAGCAGCGCATAGAAAATAGAACACTCGGGCACACATATGCAAAAACACATTTATACGCAATCAGTGTTGTGTGGCCTATGTACGCGTCCACATGGCCCTTTTGGTTCATGTACTCTCCTCGTCTTGGCGGCATAAGAGACCGTTGGCTGGCTGCCCCTTTTCAACCCTGTATAAATGACGTACTTATAGTACAACGTTGCAGGATTTGAGGGCGTGTGGTCTTACTACCAATGTTGCCTCCGCCATCAATGTAGGTAGAAATCATGAGCTCATATTTTTTGTATAAATAATTCAGTATACGGTTTTGTTTATTTCACAGTAGGTGAGACCGGCATTACGGTTTATTTTCAGCTTGCGGCATGCTTGTCATCCATTGTTTCGTGAAATTTATGGCTTTGTACAAACTTGGCATACAGCATATTTGCACAGTGCAAGACAACGAGTAGTTACGACGTAACTACAGGAGAAGAGACAAGGATAGAAAGAGCGCTCGTTGTCTACTCGTTGTCTACTACTTGTTTTCTTGCGCTGTGCGAATATGTTGATTCCCAATGACCAACTAGCCCAAGCATCTGTCTTATTACATTAGCATACGGGTTCTTCTGGTTGATTTGGTCAGATTAAAGTTCCGTCAATGCAGAGTGGCCTAGCTTACGGTGTTTTGGAGCTCGTAGTGACGCTCCGATCACAATTCTTTGTTGTCAGCCGTAAAGAAGCTCTGAACAAATAAGGTGGGCGTCTTGTATAATTCGAAAGTGGTGCTTGAAATTGTCGTTAAGTGACGCAGCAACGTTTGCTATAATGTTACAGGTATAAATACTAGCGCACAATCCGCAAGTTCAATTCCTGCCCTGACGACCAAATTCGATGCAACCGAAAAGTAGCATTCACAATCCCACTCTGTACATTAGTGGCCCGTTAGTGGATCTCAGATGGTCATCGTTGACCCAGAGTTTTATCGCAGGGCATTCACTATAACCGAATTGTGGTTCTGGCATATAAAAAAGGTCAGAATAAAAAGGTTGTTTTTAGCTTCAATGGTTAATCACAGCCCACAAATGTGTCATCGTAACACAGATATCAAAACAGCGATGTTTAGCATCCTACTTTATTAACGTTTAAAACGCGGTTTAACGCCGTGCCGGATTTCAGTTTTACTTTCCTAAACGACGCAGATGGTCGGCGGTTGCCGCTGAATCAGCGCCAAATGGTGTATCCCAACGGAACACTTGAGATCCACAATATGGACCGCGAGCACGACCAAGGCCAATACACGTGCACCGTTCATGGACCGGACTCCCAGGCTCTCCATCGGACAACATCGCTGTTCGTGCGCAGTGAGTGAGACATGATTCGGTCGCTGGTTGAACCACCTTCCAGTATTAACTGCTGTTTACAGTTGTAAACGCAAATAATGTGTATCTGCGTAAAAGGGTACTAGACATAAGAACTATGAACTGCGCTTTGATCGTTTTCGATTGCCTTTTTTCAGAACAACATAAGGTAAGCAAACTTTATCATATCAAATACCTTATCTACTCCACGAAAATAGCTATGTCCGTGAACTTTTGAAAGAACATAACACTAAAAACAGTGTGAAGAAAAAAGTTAAGATGTACTTCCTTTCTTGTAAGGAGCCTTAATTGTATTTTTTATTATAAATGTTTCCTTTGTGTCGTTCGTGCTTTTGCATATTAGATGAAAATTGCTCAATTTCTTTCTTTTCAAATGTATTTCTCTATTGTACTTCGTTATTATGTCAGAAATTTCTCCTTGTTGCATTTATATATATATATATTTGTAATATTGGTACTGCGAATCGGTGATGACTGTAATGTGTTATTTTAAAACGTATGTGTCGACATCTGTTATACGTGTTGAATGTGAATTTTGTGTCCCCTCATTCAAAAGCAGAATGAAATTTGTATCCTTTGTTGCACTTCACTTGAGCGAATGTATGGGTGGAGGGACCTTAGTCAGGCAGAGGTAATCTGCCTTTAGTCGCTTCAACCTAGACAATCATTGTTTTTGTCTGAATAAACAGTGAATGAATGAATGAATGAATGAATGAATGAACCAGTTAAGGGCTGTTCAGAAGGCCCCATCTCTAGCTGGTTATCCTACGTGAGAGCAGAGTGCCTTGGCTTTTAAAAAAAAGAAAACAGCTTCAGGAATATATTCTACAAGTGTTATTTAAGCAATCGCAAAAAAAAAGAAAAGATCAATAGACAGAGTAGGCATGAGAACCGTACAAATACGGAAGTAGCACATAGCCTAATAAAAGAAAGACATGAATATCGATATGAATAAAAATAAAACATGTGAGAACATCACCAGCATTCAACCAACGACGTCCAACTTTAAGAGAAGTTATCTTCTTCTTCTTCTTCGTATTATTATTATTATTATTATTATTATTATTATTATTATTATTATTATTATTGCCAAAGCACTGCATACAATATCCCACTCCTGGTTGGCGGCAAAGCTTGATGCATCCTCGGTTCTGCTAAACTTGATAAAAAACATGAGTGAGATGAAATAGCCATAAAAAATTGATCTTGAAAGCCACTTGTGGGCTGTACATACCCGACTTTAAAGGTTCTTTTATAATTACTTGAACTTTGTTAAAACAAGTCAGTGGCGATGTTTGCCCAATGTTTTCGTTTACGGATACATAGTTGTACGTTTCGCGTGAAATAAAATATGACATAAAAGTGTTCGAGTTCGTTAGTAGCACCTGTGTAATAAGTGAATTGCTTCGTGATAGGTTGACAAAGTATACGAAACAACATACCTTCTAACATCATAAAAAATATGTCTATTTCATATTCTACACTGTTTAGTTGTTGCTTATTTAGTAGTTACGCCTAGGAAGATTGAGCGACTTTCGTGAAGAAACTGGCGGGGCCCCAACATGTTTCCACGATGGCATGTTTAAAATTAAAATATGTGGGCCCTGAGCTTACTTAAACAGGCACAAATATAACACGAAAGAGGCGGGTCTTAATCAACCTAAGTGCTTCCATAACGGCACAGCCTTGTTAAAAACACTACCTGTCAATGAACGACCGCGTAATGGATTGCTACGCACACCTCCGCCTTGCGTTAGGCCCGCCGTTGATACCGAGCGGTGAATGGATTTAAAAAAATGTCAAAGCCTGCAGCGAGCTTGATAAGCGCCAGCTTAGCAATGAGGAAAGAATAAAGGGCACGTTATTTCAACACTTCACTTTACACAGCAAACAAGTTCTTGTTAACGTGTATGCCGCAATGTTGACTGCTGGGAACACACCACGTGGGAGGCACTTAATTATCGCAGTGAAAACAGAAAGCTAAACAAAGCGCAATATAGGTTTCCCAGTTCCATCACCTTGTTTCAGGACGATGATGGTTGCTTCGCCATTTGCTTACACTCCGGAATTTCAGAGAGCAATACACAAGGAAGCATTATGAAGCTTTAGTATACGTTATCAAAGGGTTGTTTTACAAGGAAGTGGGAAGAGAGAGAGTATTTTGGTGAAAGAGGAAGGGAAAAAATGACGATATTTTTGGCCTCCTGTAGAAAAGGGAAGTACAGCATCGCGCCTTTCAAAATGTGGAAGGGGCAGTAAAGATGATAGAAAGGAGAGAAGATAGAAATAAGTGAGATACCTGAAAAGATGACGTCTTGCCAGTTGACACGGGATCATGACAGCAAAGCAGTGAGCTACGGGGGGGGGGGGGGGGGTGCAGGACCCTCGAACTCGAGGAACGCTCGCATCCAGGGCCGGTATCATCGACCATACGGCAAAATTAAGTCCTTAACGAGACGTTTACGCCTGCTGACACCACTGTTCGTTTATGACTTTGAATGGTAGTCGGGAAGTTGGGATCCGCGGTAAATGAAGCTTTGCTCAACTAGATAACTGGCGTTGGAATTTTCGCACCACTTTGAAGTTGTGAACGTCACAACTAAGTCGAAGTTTGACCTCGGACGCAATGGAAGGAAATTCGGAGAGATGTACAGACGAGCCAGCGAACGTGCTGTAGTGAATTCAAGAGCGAAACAAGCTAACAGGTGCAACTACACTAGCGTTTTGCTGTATACACTATTGTGCAACTGTAACGTCACAACAAGACTCTCCGTTCGGGGTAATTCCGGGGCCATTGAACAGCTAAAGGCAAACGGCATATCTTTCTTACCAATCTGGCACCCAACATAGAGCTCACTGTTTGTTTTGAATACTGTAAAGCGGAAAAAGTGAGCATCAAAACCGGATGCTGGATGTTAAGGTGTCTGTGAACAATTGGAACACCCTTCCACAAGTTGCCGTTAAAGATTATGTTGCAGCTGGTACGCACTTCACACGTAGGTTTTGAATGATGTCCAACGGCCGTTCCTTTTTCTTTCGCGTGGTTTCCTATTTCGTATAGAAACTTGTTCATTTCAATCTAAGACTGCCCTAGGTAGATCACCGATATTCATTGCAGCAGAGAAACAGCTTGAATGTTATGCTTGACTAAAAGAAGAAATTCATCGAGCTCTAAATGAATGGGAAGCCAATCACAGTCTGCCAAAGTGACCACAAAAATATTATTACATGGTTGCTCTAACTATATAATAAAACATACACCCCACCGTTCTTCAGAACGTGTGGTGTTTGATAATGTTTTGCGGGACATACACGTCCACAGGAAGGAATGGTGGCAGATATTTTTACTGGTGTCAACTTGCTCATGCAGTCATCAGCTTCGTACTTAGCCTTTCTTTGTAAAGAATAAAAATGTGTTATACGAGTGCACATTGATGTAGTACTTGCTTATTTTCGACCACAGACACCTTTCACAAAGCTCTACGGGAACGTGACAGCCATGAATAGGCTGCATAGAATACGTTTAAGCTTTACGGTAGTATAACATACGGAGAGATCAGTTAGCGTGTAAAATCAAAACAATGCTGACAAACAAGTCTTAAGCAAAGAGTATGACGTTGTAAAAGAGCGGATGGAGCTGCTTTCTGAGGACAGCCAAGAGGACAGCCAAGGGATCGTACATATGAAGAAAGCGTGTTTCATGGGCTCAGACCTCTCAAACCACGATGTTGCGAGGATTATGTTATCCTATATGCAAGTAACTATCACGACTGCCAAAGTTGCACAGCCATGGCACGAGGATGCCTCGTAGGGCCCCAACACTGATCGATTCTCGCTGTTCTCGGTAATATTTGAGGCCCTGAAGACGGTGCTTAAGCATACAAAACATTGGAACGTCTTTTTTGTTTTATACTTCCACAAACTTCCTCATTATATTCGCTGAACTACAATGACCAAGTTTCACCTCAGTACATATTACGACATTGAAGCCGTTTTGGAAAGCCAGCTTATAGAAGGTTTACTTGAGAGCAGTGATCAAACACTGCACGAACATTTTTCGAGCACTTTACCGTTAGTACCTGATAAGGAGAATATGACATGGAAGATACAGAGTTTACATTCTCAAGCTAGTGAAACTTTTGAACGGGTAATATTGCTTTCAAAATATCTTGAATTTAGCATTCCTCCTCAATCATCGTTAGCCTTTAGTGCCCGATGGATGTAGTGCGTTGATTTGTTTATACAAGTGGTATTCACTATATACATATACTGCTGCATTTTTTCTAAGGATGGCCATTGTCTTCGTAATATAAATTTGAGAGAAATGGTATGGGGACAGAAAAAAACGAGAGCTGGAAGGAATATAATTTACAATGCTAAGGGTGTAATGACACCCTCCTTAGCATGACATATAATTGGGGATGCAATCTGCGTTGATTAGAGCGATAACAATGCCGCGTCTATGGCGAATGCACTACAACAATGGACTGGCCGCTGCAATTCAAACGTAGAGACAAATGGACGCGTGGCTTGAACGAGCTGTCTTTGAAGGATTGCGCACTGAATACGAAGTTGAATTAGGTCCTTCCTGACATCGCTGCCCTAAACATGTCGTGCGGACACGAATCGTATTCGTCTGACCTGGCAAATTTAACGCAGGCATTGCGCGCTAGGCCTTGTCAAACGCAGAAGTATAAGTTATTGGTAGTTAAACTGCGGTGATGCTCAGGTTTGCATAGAGTAGAAAAAAAATGCGAGAAATAATGAAGCACGACAAAGTACGCCTTTCGGTTTTACTAGTTGCGAACGAGAAATTATGTAACCCACAATAACTTATTGCCGTCAGTGGCGGCGGCTTTCACAAGAGTGACGCAAAAAAATAATCCTCGTGCGATGACGTCACTGCAAGACGTCATAACTAACAGGAAGTCAAGTGCGCGACTTTACAGTGCTTCAATGTAACGTCACATGATGACGTCATAACAATAAATTGTTGCTTGGCAAAAGGTGCACCGATCCAGGAGGCATTTCAAAACATCATCCGGTGCAAAAAGCTTCGGGAAGGATGTAGGGAGAGGGAAAATAAATTCGTGTGGCTGTGAAAAAAAAAGAATAAAATTGCCATCGCTTTCAAGTAGTCTAAGACAAATGCATACATTACAGTGTGAAATTGCCATTGCTTTCAAGTAGTCTAAGACAAATGCATACATTACAGTGTGACTCTTGCACTGTCGGTCCCTTCTATGGCTCCTGGTACCGGCCAGTCGCCCGCATGTAATTGCCGCCGCCTATGCGCGAATGGTAGAAGCCCGTGTATTGTACAATGTCAGGGCACGTTAAAGAACACTAGATGGTCGATATTTCCGGATCCCTCCACTACGGCGTCCCTCGTAATGATATCGTTGTTCTGGGATGCAACATCCCGCGTATCACTATTATTCGCAAGCCTGTTCGCACAAGATCTGATATGATTATGTGGCTCCCGTTCCCTACCCTTATACGCTATTCGTTCTTCGACCATTTGCAGCCGGACCACAGATAACGCCGTTCGGCTTCCAGGCCAACCTGCACGAGGGAATGCGGGCAGGCCTCACGTGCCTCGTGCACGCCGGCGACCCGCCTATTCGCATCGAGTGGTTACGCGACGGGAAGCCGCTGGTGCCGGGCGCCTACCCGCTTCCCGACGTAGCCGTGCTCTCTCCCGAAGGCGGCTTCGTGTCCACGCTGACGCTGCCACGCCTCTCGTCGCACCTCAACGGAAACTACACATGCCGGGCCGCGAACGAGTACGCGTCAGCCGAGCATTCGGCAGAGCTACTCGTTAAAGGTGCGTTCTTAAACAAAATACTGTAATCCTTTCGTTCGCGTTGGCAAATATAGTCATGATATTTTGTACTAAAATGACCAATAATAATTATAATCTTCATCATAGGCGTGCGCATGGGGGAGGGTGAGGGCAGCAGCCTCTCCTAGTTACCTAAGAAATACGGAGGGGCGCTGCAACTCGAGTTGGGGGAGGGGGGCGAAAAATCAGCCTCATATATTGACTTCTCCTCCCCCTGAAGGGCAACACTGCTCATTCCAATGCTCGTCGTCAACGAAAATTGGTCACACAAGGTCCCACACGAAACCAATGGTGATATAGTTGGCATAGTTGTGTTGCTTGACGCTTGATGTGCACACTTGCCCATATTGTGACATATTTCTCGGTTTTATATTTATTGCCATCTTTCATTGTGCTGAAGACATTTACAAATTATCCCTTTTTTGCGCTATAAATGAAGCACATGATCTCCGTTGAAATGAAAGAATAGGAACGTTTTACGCAGAAAAACAACGTTGTTCGAATTCAGCGAAAACGTTATTTTCTGTAAGTTTGGCACGCTTTTCATTTCGCAACTGAAAAGGTTAACACGGCTAAGCCATAACAATGCTCGATTGGAGCCTTGTCTTATATATTGTTTTACAAGTCACGCCTTTGTACCACTAGATTCCATGGGGTCGTTTTGGCGCAGCAAAACGACACCACGGCATTCTATGTAGGTACTGATTGTAGTGTCAGACAGCGCCTATACTTCTGTACAACAAAAACTTTGGCGGTGATCACCAGCGCGATTATTCATACCGCGATAGTATGACAGCTGCTGTAATAATGCGGTCATATTCAATATGCACAGGACTAATTTTCGTTTTCGGGCATTCGTTCGTTGCTGTCTTCGATGCTGTATTGCTGCTATTATCATCTCAGCTGATGCCTTTCTTTTGTAGGATTTATTAACATTTCAAACATTCATTCTTTGATGTGCTCGTGGAAGATATTACCCAAATACATACACGTAATTTAACATGAACAAGGGTGAATGTCTCAGCAAAACATACAAGCAGTTGTTTTGCGATTCCTGGCAGAGACATGGAGGGGGGTGGGGGAGAGGAAGGAGAGAGCCGGGATTGATGTTCAACTACCTACATCGCCCCTCCCCTATCAAAAGCCTTTCATTCAGCACGTTTATAACTACATACGTGATATATACCACATGCACAAACATAGCTAAGGTGGATTGGAACAACCCCCGCCCATCGCCTAAAAATATTCGTTCCTCTCGTGATGCATACGTTTGTTCACATTTGAACTCGCAGTGCCTCCCGCCTGGACCATGGAGCCCAACGACACGACTGCCGTGACAGGGCGCTCGGTTTACGTCGACTGCCAGGCCAGCGGAGTTCCCCAGCCCCACATTCGATGGAAGAGCTCTTCAGGTGATGGAGAAACTCCGCAGCACGAAGTCCCATCTGAGCACGTTTCATGACATGTCCATAACGATTACTTAACGTGGCATTCGCGCCCACCGTCAAGCCCAACCAAACCGAAAATAAAGTTATCACCTGCCATAGGTCAGTAGACAAGTACCATTACAACAGCTTGCCTTTATCTGTCTCGTATTACACCAAGAAAATGGCTGCTGCAAGTTAGCGAAGCAGCAGATTACGTTTTAACAAAACTAAACCTCGAAATTCTGAAACCTTTGTTTGTGCAGGTGCTAGGGGAGCAAGCAAAGAGTGACACCCTTGTCTCTTATCCGAGTACTTCTGGTTGATCATTTCTTTTCAGTTTTCTGAATATTCGCATAATAAAAATAATTGCCTCATCTCAATTGTGTAATAAACTGCGAAGAACTCTCAATATTTCTGCGATACTTTCAAATTTAGGATTGGCTTTAGTATATCTGATACCCTTGATAACTTGTTTCATTTGTCCCGTAAATATTTTTATTACTTTACTGTACTTTTGTTTTATCCTTTGCTTATGATTATTTACATGCAATTTCTTAGTATTATTACCACTATGCTATATAGTTATTATATATTTATTGTTAATGACGTCAGTCAAACATTGTTAATGACGTTCATCAAGCTTTTACTGTGTTTTGCTGCTGTAATATTTTAGCCAGGTAACAGAATTGAAGGATTTAACGAATTTCTCTCCAAAAAAGTGTCGCAGATATGAAACCGGCTCATAAAGAGTGGTCGTGGCTCACCTTAACAGCTATCTTGGATATAAATAGGATAGGGGAAATTGTTTCTTTGAAAAACGGGCCAATTGACTGTCAGTAAGTGTAATAATAGTTAATTTCAAAACGCTGATGGAAAGAGCGGACGATTTTTTATGAGCAGCTCTGATTGTGGCGTGATCTCGTGGAGCCAACCTCAACCACCCTCTTCTTACTACGTGGCCTCCGAGATCTGGTTCGACAGCGCGACGAAACACAATGTTTTTTTTTTTTTTTACTTTCATTACGAATGCTTTCCGCGATACTCAACAAATGACCTTCTTTTGCAGAACCCGTAAGTCCGGCATCGCAGTTCCGCACCATCATCAGCAATTCCCGCATCCACATCCTAGTGAACGGCACACTCAGCATCCGCAGCGTGGAGCCCGGGGACGCCGGATTGTACCTGTGCGAGGCCTCGAATGGTGTCGGATCAGGAATAAGTCGCGTGCTCCATCTTACCGTGCGAAGTGAGTTACCGATCGTGATGCTTACAAACATGTCAGTATGCTGAAAACATGCGTTTAATGTTTCGCTTTTTAAAATAAACATTGTTGCACCCAAAATTGTTTGCACGGGTTATGATTTCGCTGCATTCACATCGACTTAGCTTTCTTAATGACCTAGCTGTTATGAAGCATAGTGGGAAATATGCAATCTCGAAAAAGAAGCTGTTCTGAAGTTAAGCCAAACATAATTATCTATCAGTGTTTTCTGCTGATAAGATTTGTGTTTTCATGTGAAAGTTGGCTTCATATGAAAAATTGGTATGGCTTGTTTTCATGAGAGAAGAAATCGTAGGAGGTTTTTGTTTTCAAAGTATTGATTGTTGCAAGTAATTAATGCAGTTGACTGCTATTACAACCTCTCTGTATTTTTTTACAACTCACTCTAAACATTCACTGCATAGGTGCACCACGCTTCGCAAGCAAGTTCACTACTGTGTCGGTTCGTCGGGGAGAAGGCACGGAACTGACCTGCCCAGCCCAGGGAGACTCGCCCATTCGTTTCCACTGGCTGAAGAGCAATCTGCCACTCAATGTGCTAAAAGAAAGGAGGTGATATGATTCTTTCAAAATATATTTTAAACTATAGACCACGCAAAATATTGCAAAACATCAAGAAGCGACATATATGGGGCTTGAAAGGAACGTGATTGTTTGGCTTTCGTGCTGTACTTGTTACAAAAAGTCAAGCTCTACCCATTATAGCGGATTGCTATATTGCTTTGTGAGTATTACGCCAACTTCAAAGTGGCTATAACAAAAAAGAAGTGACCTTAAGAGGAAAAAAAAAGAAATAATTTCGTTCAAACAGCACCACAAATCGTGGACCTATTTCCAATCTTACCTACAAAAAGCGCCGAGAAGAATCGGTTCGTCAGTGAAATTGATTCGAAACAATGGAACGGGGAGGGACTAGCAAGAGAGAGCCTAAAAGTTTTGCGCGCTATTTAAATCAACTGATACATAAGTCACTGGCAAGTGCCTGAGATATGCAGCGACTGGGCCAAAGAAAACGAAATGAATTTATGTACAGTTAAGAAACGAGAAAGGGTTTGTAGAAACATGATATTTAATTGCTCATAGCTTGGAAAAGCAGCGAGTTTTCGCGAGTCAGGCATAGGCCGCGGCTTCAGCGAACGGCTTTTTGAAGCGAGAAAGTTGCTCACTACTGGGGAAGGAAGAATACTTTTTGTGCTTTTTGCAACATAAGTGGGTTTTTTCTTCCTAGCTGTGTCACTAATCAATGTGGTTTTCCTCAAAAAACATGTGGCGTATCTCGCCTAGTCTTGTCGTATATGTGACAGAGAGCTCCACACATTCATTGCAATGGCTTTTAAACAAGGCCATGTTAGACCACATTCTAGGCATTCAGCTCTCGGTATTGATAACATTTAACTCTGGACGACTACCAAGATGTCTTCTGGAATGTGTTACCAGGGTGAGCTATTGTGTATCGATAGCATGCAAAAGTATTCAGTCATAGTGAAAGGAGTCACTGTTATTGAAGTCCTGGATAAGACAGTCAAATACTTGTAATGTTAAACAAATTAACAAGCTCCTGCACCTGCCCGCAATATAAATCCTCGGAAAATTTAGTTATAATTGATTTAGCAGAAAAGAAGCAGTTTCTATATAAATGTAGGTGGGTAAAGCGAAAGGCATAAGAAACTAGAGACAAAGAGAAAAGGACAAGTAGTTTCCCCTTTTTCTTCAGTCCGTCTTGTTTTTCAATAAGCGCTACCACATAGATTGTCCTACTATATGAGCCGAGTAGAAGGTTTGACTGAGTATTGTCTATAGTAAACTACTAGTATTCATACCAAGTCGACTCCCTCTGCAAAACAATTCACAATAAATAAAATGAAAACCTCGAATATCATCTTTGTTGTACTACATATATTACAGGTACTCCAGGGTGGAAGACAGAAATGGTGAGACCACAATCTCGAGGATCAGCATCCACCAGGTCGAGAGGTCAGACAACGCCGTTTTCACCTGCCAGGCTGCCAACGAATTCGGCGAGGATTCGACCAATATTCAACTAACCGTTCAAGGTAACGAAATCAGTGTCAAGTACTCGGGGCTGGCCCACAGCCAGCTTTTTTTTTCAGCAGAGAGGGGGGAGGGTGAAAGAGAGGGGTGCACTTGCTGATGAACTTTAATATTTGAGAAAGTCACCGTTTAAATACGTTTTCGGTAAAATACCCTCTAGATTAAGATTTTTTTTTGGGGGGGGGGGGGAGAGGTGGACCAGCTAGGACCTCTAGATCTAGTTGCGAGCCGGGTTAGCAGACAATGTTTTGAATTAATTACTCGACATTGAAATATGAAAATGTGCAAAAAACTACACACTTCTAAAAAGAACGGGAGTTGGGGAGGCGGAGGCTCCTAAATAAGCTTGAGGAAAAGGGCTCTGTGTGCTCTCAGTTATCTGGCATGCTCGCGTTTTTGTTGCTGAAAATTTGGCGCTGGACACTTTTCTTTCAACTTTGCTATTTCACCTTGATATTGCACATGTCGTTCATGATCACGAAAAGCAAGGCGCAGAAAAGGCACGCATGAAGGATGGCAATAATTGTTGCGGGTAAAGGACACCGTTTCCAGCGTCACCTTACTTTTCTATTTGATCACGCCAAATCTGATGAGTTTATTTTTATCCTGAAACAGGAATTCTTGCTAGTCTTGCGTGGCTTTCCTCTGCTCTTGATGCTTTTCTTTCAGGAAGGCCACACCGTTTATCAGCGGCAAGTGCCGGAAACATCGTCACGAAAAGCGGCACGCGAGACAGATGAAGATAATTAATTGTAGATAAGATAAGCTCCAAATGGTGCGAGTTTCTTCTAGTGTGTAGGTATGTGATAGCGGTTAAGCCACTGTGATCTAGACATATGGCGGTGATGTATGTATATACCGGCCATAGGTTCAGCGCAGACCGGAAAAGACTCAGCTAGGAATCTTACTGTTGGGCCAGAACTGTTGAAGATCAGGGGCGAAAGGGTGAGGTTAGACCTGTGAAGGAGGATCGGAAGTCACGATAATAGTATTGTGGTGTACGTGCCAAAACCATATTATATTATGAAGGGCGTTGTAGAGAAGGTTTCCGGACTTTTCAACCTTCTGTGATTCTTTATTGTGGAGCTATAAATATATGTACATAAGCCTCTGCCATTTTGACTTCATCAATATGCTGCCACATGTAGCCGGGATAGAATCTCGCTATTTTTGGGTCACCTTTTGAGCGTCACTACCACACTGGAGTTTGAGATTGCGAAGTGAAACTTAGGTATCGATTCAGTACCCAGAAATCACGTGAAAGAGACGGTCATTAACGAGGAGAGAACAGTATCAAGTGAAGCAGTTGACTTACAGAAACTAGAATGGATGTGAAGCAAAGGCCTGTCCTTACTTGCAGATCACGCATTTTTCTAGCATTCGCGTACAGTAGACGCTAAATTCTATTGCAATGGCAAGTTCAAGATCATTTTGTCTACCCGGGGCCCATATATACGCACGTAAGTATTAGCGCATAAACTCGCACATAATTATTTGCAGATCAGTGCCTTTTGGTATGAATGCAATAAAACATTGAAAGCAGGGTCGCCATCGAACACACGGCCTATAATTAGGAAACCAAACGCCATAGCCATGGGTTAGCTCAACAGGCGCATTTCTCTTCGAATCAAGAAAGTTTGTTAGTTGAATTTATCACGACTGCTATTTATATGAGTCCGAGTCTGAACGCCTTTGACGTTTGTATAGTGCACCACTGCATACGCATTAGCCCATTTACTGAGCATTTTCTTTTGTCTCTCTATCTCTTTTCTTGCATCTTTATACTACCCTTAACCATTCCCCTAACGCAGAATAGCAAACCAGGCATGTGCCTGGTTAACCATCGTGCCTGCTCTCTCGTTGTTCCTTCTTCCTCATTTGATTGTTGACGTCTTTGTTCCTAGTTTAATTTCGCCGAGAGCTATCTGCCATAGTACAGCTTCATTGATTTAAAGAGCTGAACCGACAAAGCTAAATCTTGCTCTTACCATTTGATATTTCATCAGCAGTATCTAATAATAAAATGTAAATAAAAAGAAACGAAAGTTCTCTACACACTATCTTCATTACCAAAAAGTTTCAGAACTATACGTCTACTAATTTCAATTTAGATAGCTGATTTCATTTTATTTACACAGACTTATCTGTAGGTCAGGAAAATGTTCTGACTCGTTCTTTCTATTTGTAGATGTTGTTCGGTTCGGATATGGGTCTTCGCTTGCGTCACGACTTAAAGCTCGCACGCAGGATTGCTGAATCGAAGATTTCACTGCGGCTATGGCTAAACTGCCTTTACAAGTTTCACGGCAAAGGATAAAAATCAGCAGCCTAATAGTGACTTTCTGCACAATCCATGTTTGATTTCCGCCAGTGCAGTTTTTTTTAGTGCCTGAAAAGACGAGCTGATCGACACAGCGGCGCGCTTTCTCGTCGCAGCTAATTGAGAGAACATGCAATGCAATTATTTCGGCTTTATCATTAGCAGCCTCTGTACAGCAGCACTCGCAGTCGATTTCTCTTACAAACCAGGTCACCATGATTCCTGCGTATGCAGATATGCCTCGTGAATTCACAAAATTTCATAAGGGAAGCTATAATTTGCTGCGGAATCCACAAAACAAAAAGACTGCGATTGATACATTCAAGCAATCGCAGAAAAAAAATTAAGGCAGAAGAGTTTTACTCGTGAGCAGATAAAATGACCTCACTTGTCATTCTGACTGAAATATGTCCTGTGAGCACCATGCCCATTCCATCCTCCTATTTCTTTGTCCTAATCTTGAGTGCCCTGCTTCAGCCAAAGCTGAAACACAACTTTATTCTGTTTAGCCTGAACAAGCCTAGTAGGCACGGTCAAAACATACGCTTATTGCCTTGCTTTAATTACTGTAAACTAGCTGTGACACCGACGCTCACGATTTGGGTAGGAAATACAGTAACAGTAACCATGACTGCCCTGCCTTTGGGGGGACCGTGAAGAGAGTCGGTGTGCTTATATCCGGGGACGAATTCAGCCGCAAAGTTAGTTCACTGATAACAGCGCAAGCCGGCTGCGTTACATGCAAACCACGCGTAAGCATGAGGGGTGAGGGCAAATTTTTATACATAACTCCCGATATCCCACTAACCACTTTGTTGGCGTAGCCAGGTGCAGGAGAGGACGGTGTTGAAGCTCACCCCGGCCCCGAAAATTTAGATTTTTTTGAAAACGTGAGTTCATTAGCACCCACTTAAACGGAGGTGAAGCAAACAACACAACACGATTGCCCCGGTCTGTCTTTGTCTTTGATAAGGAGATGCTATAACACTCAGCTGATAGGACTATTAACATTAACAACCTACTTTTCCCCATTTCACAAGTTTTATACACACACGTACAGATAGACGCACGAACATGCTTGAAATGTGGTAGGTATAATGCTGCCTTTCTTCTTTTTTTCAAAAAATAACAAAAAACACTGGACAAAAAACACTCATTAATTGCGTTGGACTCTCTGATGCTGCGCGCAGGGCATTATTTTGATAAGGAGCTTTCGTAGATAACAATTGCGCCTTCTTACCTTTGCCGATCTACTGCGCAGACGTACCGGATCCGCCGGTGGATGTCGACGCCAGAGACGTGGGCAGCCGCACGGCTCGGATAACGTGGTCTGCCCCACTCACGGGAAACTCGGCCATCACTCAATATGTGCTCCACTGGAACACGATCGATGGTGAGCGAAGCACTACGTCTCGTGTACCGTCCACGGCTTCACTTATCAGTGCAACGATTTTCTATTTGATTGATTGGTATGTAAAATTTAACGTCCCAAAACCACCATATGGTAAAGGGCTTCGGAAATTTCGACCACCCGGGGTTCCTTAACGTGCACCCGAATCTGAGCACACGGGCCTAGAGCATTTCAGCTTCCATTGCAAATGGAGGCACCACAGCCGCATTTTCTATTCGAAGCCCCAAATTCCGGACACCTTCACAACAGTCTTCCTTGAAGCAAAAATATAGGCTTTCCGCTCTATGCGTACATTAGTTCGCATAATGAAGTTTTTGTAGTTGACATTTATCATAAGACAGTGAATATGGCACCCGTATGTAATAAACAATGTGTTATACAAAAAGCCAATAACGAGATTGGTAAGCCAACATGATTCGTGCCCCTAAATCCTAAATAATCTTCCTTTTCAGTTGGTAAATGCACATGAAAAAGAATAACTGAAGCCGTTTGCTTTTACAAAATGATTGTCATAACATAGGAATATAAATACAAGCAAGCGGCTAGCGAAACTGACAGCACATTTAGTACATGAAAAGTTTTATTCAAGCCTGTTTCCTATCATACAAAATACATTATAGCATTTGGTGACGCGTATGTAACGCGAGAATTATACATTGTCCGTATTTTGCGTGACCAAAAACTTGCGCCATTTTCAACACTGCTTCATATCATCTTCACTGCTGTTCCGATGAACCCTCGTCAGAGTACGCCGGATGAATTCTCCCTCTGATCAATTTCGATAGAAGGGTAATGGAAAACTGACGCCTCGATGTGGAATTGAAAAACGCGATATGTGAAGCAGACATCTGCTGCTACATCTTTCATAAGCAGGAAAGAAACCGCCTAAGAAATCAATCAATAATGGAGCCGTCAACCGTGAAACTCCATGAGGTCGCTCGGAAACGCGTGTCTTTATTTTTCCGCTGGTCCAGGTTTTCTTTTCTGTAGCCCTGAAGGCACAGACGCGTCATGGACACGCTCCATTGACGCGTAACTTGGATGGTCAGATGTGAAATAAGTAGTATAGCGCTGCGAAAGCCATAATACATCTTACAGAGCGAGTTTTGTTTTCGCGATCACCAAAGGTACAATAATTGAACAAAAATAAAAGCATCCACTAGGAGAGCCTAGTGGCAGTGTAGATAGCCTAGTGATGATGGAGTCGCAGCCTCAAATAGATGAACGCCCTCGAGTCAAACACTAATGCTTTGGAAGTAGCATATCTGTTAGAGAGTGCTAATGAAATTGTGCTAGGTAACTGCCTTCAGTTGAAAGGGCTGCCACTAGGAATAGCAGCTGCTATTTTTTGCGTCTAATTTTTTGCATTACTACGCGTAATTACTTTTGAAATAGCCGACAACATCTGAAAGTACTTGTATGGCATCTATACGTTTACGCTACGCGGGAAAAAAAGCGTTTCACATTGCAGAACTTCACCTTACCGAAAGCTTTCTTGGTATCGAAGCTTCAAACAGATTTGGCAGTTTTTGTCTACGTGGTTCACCTCTGCTCCCTGCATATGTGTGCGCACGCCATGTGTTAGGAACAAATGTTCGAAAACTCAGAGTACCTTGTATTCTAGTATGGATCACCAATTACCACGAAGCGACGAGTTGAATGTACTTCAATAATATTTGAACCCCCTCACTGCTCATGTGTGCGCACATCATGTGTTGGGAACAAATGTTCGACAACTCATAGTACGTACCTACTACTATAGCATGAAACAGCGATTACCGCGAAGCCTTGACTTGGATGTACTACAATTATAATTGAGCCCCCTCACACGAAATCGCACCACGGCCTAACGAGCCTGCATTGGAGCGGATATCAAGTACAAGTTGCACGTCACATTTTGCCTCTGTATGTCTCGTGTGCCCTAAATTACTAAGTCGCTTTGTGCGGGCTTTAGTTTGTTTTCACGCCAGGAATCTTCTTTTTACTACAGGAAAGAGATAGAAGTTCAGTTGCGCCAAAGTTTGATAAGAACTTGCGCTTTACTTACGACGCATAGTGGTTATTATCAAAGCGATGAATTACACTTGCTTAGGAAAAAAAATTGGCAGTACATCCACGGAGTGAATGACGGAGAGTGGGGCGAAGCAATCGTCCGTCCATCCGTTCTTGCTTCCGCCCGTCCATGCGTCCGTCTGTGTGACCATCCATCCGCCCGTCCAAGCGTGCGTCCCTTCGTGCGTCCATCCCTGCGTTCATCCGTGCATCCGCCCCTGCATCCGTTCATGCGTCCATCCATGCATCTGTCTGTGTGTCCGTTCGTCCATCTACTCGACACTCCAAGTACCACCCTCTCGCACCTTTTCATCATATATTCCCCATATAAAAGCACCGCCATCCAGCGGACATTTTCAGGACTAAACGAGAGGTGGCACACGCACACTTTCTTGCGGCTTGCGCTTCGGGTCTACTTCCCACCTTTAACCAAATCGAGTTCATGGTATATATTAGTTCACTGTATTCATGGCACTGCATCCCAACGCTGGCTAAACCTTTCTAAAACTAAGGAGGTTACACCCAGCGAGTATAGCGTAGCAACCCTTTCTTGTCAGATAGTGCTCAATGTACATGCTAATGGCTGCTAATGGGGATCGCAGCGTGCGCGCTAACTAAAAGCGGAATGCTCCTGTCTCTCATTCCCCCTTAGCAGCCATTGGCATGTACATTGAGCACTATTTTTTATTGTTCGTTAACGCACAGAAGAAATCTCTCACTGGCACCACCATTAAGGTCAAAATGTTATACTTGTTACATACTACAACGGCTACGAGAGATGAACGGGTAGCGTTATAAAGAGCTTCGCCCCTAATAGAGTGCAAGGCACGTGTCAATACCAAGCATCTTCATGTTCATATGATTTCCATCTATAGCAATCATTTTTCAAGCAATGATTATTTTTAAAATTATAAATCAGGTGTAGCCAGACACACTCGACGAGAGACACTCGATAACAACAGCGGTTTCTTTCAGCGCCATTAGGTTACGATCGTCTAGGCTGCCGAACGATTTTTAAGTCTCCCGCAGCAAAAGAAAAAAAAAAGAAAACTTTACTACGTATCGCGCACCGAACTTCTACATCCAGCAAAATGGTTATTGCTTCAAGTTGTGCCCGGCATCTGCGTCGTCGTTTAGAAAACTTGTCCCTGTGGCGCCGCGTCTGACCACCAGAGGACGGACGCGATGGCAGCGCCTTCTTGTTACACGTGTGTTATCTTTTCCTCTTTTGCTCCCCTAGAAACTACGCTCCCACAGAACGATGTTCCCAAAGAAGGCGAGGGGTTAGGGTTTCGAAAGCACTCAGACGGGGGGCCGTCTTCTCCGAAAGCGTTTCTTGACGAGCGAACAAGAAGAGAGGTCGCATTCCGTTGCGGCGATCCGTCGGCGGCGTCCCCATCATCGCTTCCCACCCTTCGCCAAGTCGTCATCGATGTCGCATCTGCTTCTCAGGGTGCTGGTCAGATTCGCTAAGAGCCCGCCTCATTGAAAACGCGTCTCCTCGAGCGAAACGAAATCCTGAGGCCAGCCGTTGCCTCAGTTGGGTCACACTATCCCGTCAGCAAGGAAACGTGGATTGCGGTACAGCGTATAGGGTGTCTTCTTGCTCCATGAGGCCTGCGAAGGTTGTGGTAATATATTTTACTCGCTTTAACCGGAACTCTTTGTACGTGATTTGTTTTGTTTTGTTGTCTTGCGTCAGTTGGCAGAAAAAGATTTCGAAGTTGCGCTTAACTGATGAAACGGGAAGTTTCAAAGTAAAAGGAATCGCTTGGGCTTCTTTCGGAAGCAAAATTTCAGTGAAAATGAAGATTTAATAGAGAACCATTTTTCGTTTGTGGGTTAGCGAGAAGTTTCTGGTGGTACCACCTAAAATCTACAACACAGTATAGTACTTTATGAATCATCCTCTTGTAAGCTGTAGACGTGTCACGTTCATGGGGTCGCGCTGTCCTTCAGCCATGGGATGTGTTCTTATAGCTGCTAAAACATTTAAATGCGAAGTGTTTAGTACCTGTTGTTTTATTTAAAATCGCATGAATATTTGTGTATTTGCAAAAACTATAGTTCTTTTCATTAAAATATTTGAGATAATATCACTGATTGCAGTTCAGTGCTATGATCGTGCATATTGATATTATCATGATAGATGCAGGTCGTAAATTTGTCTAGCATAGGCCTCGGTGCTATTCGGAGTTAGTCCTTTCCTACGAATGCACCGGAGAAACTAACTTCCACTAAAACAAAATACCTGAGTTTGCATAGGGCTGTCTTGCAGCACTCCGGTTTAAGTTTCTTTACCACCACCTTGTTTCTAGACTATATACAAACGTTTCACCTTGTTTCTAGACTATATACAAACGTTTACATAAAGTTGGGCTGCGCGTAGTGTTGAAAAGCTAACCTTTGCTAAAAAACTGAAACGCACTTTCATAGAATATCTGGGGACGAGCAATTCGTTTGTGTAAGTAGTCCATGGCTATGTTATGCCATACGAAAAATTTATATTTTTACTATTTCTCAGAAGCTCTGTCACCTTGATAAGATGTACGCAATTCCACGTACCAGTAGACATAGAAACAAACAATTTATCACGAAATATTTTGGTTCTCGAAGGAAAAAAATAGGTTGCTATTTTTTGCAACCCTCGGCGTCAAATGAGAAATAAAGTCGACGCTACCTCTATGCATATTCTGCGTTGCTAAAAATGATGTCATTGGCACTTGCTCCAATATTTTGACGCTGTGCTTCTAAAATGTACATATTCAATAATAAAATTGGACTGGGCCACCAGCCACTTTTTATGGTCCAGCCAGGCGTTGGGGGTGCCAAGCGTCTTTACAGTCTCAATCCACCTGAAGACGTCCTCCTGAATACCACAAAACACCGGTAGATCGAAAACAGCCTCCTCCCCTCGCACTGTGCTTCCCCTCCTCCCTCCATGTCACTTCATGGCTACACAGAGTAACACACCGTCAACTTCCCAGCATATCTCATTGCCCACCGCTACCAAGAGCACTTCACTCTAAACTATCGCTCGTCTTTTTCTCCTCGTATTATGACGTATCTTGTCTCGGTGGTTCTCTTCAGGCCTCTGGCAGGACACGCTGTCCGTGTCCGGACTGGAGACAAAAGCCACGGTACGAGGTCTGCTGCCCACAACGACGTACCAGCTGAAAGTTCGGGCCCACAACGCCCTCGGCATCGGCGAGTACAGCGCACCAGTCGAGTTCACCACCTCTAAAGAGCGTGAGTGGTCGCCAATGCTATCGATTTCTTTAATGGTGCGCTTGCGTATAGAAGCAATGCTTCCGCACTTCTTTTTCGAAATTTTTCTGATAATTTTCAGTGTAGAACGCGGTGTTACGACGAGAGGCTGGCGGAATTCAAGTGTGTCGTATTCACGAATATTGGTTCTGTTGTTTGAATAAGTAACTTGGAAGTATCTTGTTTAAGAACGAAATTAAGTTTGCAGAGCAAGTTTTGTCATCACAAGTACCTTCTTTTAACGACAAAGTTAGGTGCCGAATACGTACCAATTATTCGGAAATCATTCACAGATCAGTAAAGTGGTAAGAGACAAACTTAGCGAAAAACGTAAGTGGCGTCATTATGCTTCGATGAAGTGAGGTAAAAAGAAGAAGTGCAATAGCTCAAAATATATTTCCAGTAGTGGCTTGCAGAGCATAAGCAAAATAATTAGCTAACACACAAAACGTCTCGCACCTCACATTCACACGCAACCTTTTGACCAAAAAAGAGAAAGAATCGAAGAGATTCCACATTACCTTTTGACCCACGTGACAAAACCGATGATATGAGCTGAGCTAGTGAGAATTGATAAGTTGAAGTGCTGGAACTATAAACTGGTTTCTAGTGTAGAGATTTCAGTTTTTATGTGATGTACTTTAATGCTCGCAATCAATGGGATAAACGTAATGACAAGTCACTTTTAAAAGCGATGACCTTGGTATGCCCACGCGCATTACCCGGAAATGAGAGCACTGTCATGAAACACACGATACGAAAAAAGACCCGAGAAAAATTCACGTTTACACCTACATTTAAAGCGATACCGAAATTCAAGGTGAGTTTCTTCGCATACATGGGCAAAGGGGCAAGGGAGACAACGTATATTTCCCGTTTCATTACGAATGCTTCTTATTACTATAGTTATTGTGCACTCTATTTTATTCCAGGATCATAACATTTAGGAAACTTCTTATGTATTACCGAATGACTTTCACAAGCCTAAGTGAATGAACATAAACGAATGACGGAATGCAAGAACTAAGCTCATATATGGGGAACCCAAGTAATCATTGTAACCATCGCACATTAATTAAAGAGCGGTCTTCGGCAAAGTCTGCGCAAGAGAGGAAAGCCAACACCAAGAACTACAACTCAACTCTGTCGGGGCTTGCATTATAGGCGTACATGTTTTGTTTAGCTTTTCTCTAGGCAAGTTGGAACCGGAAGACACCGAGGAGATTGTCTTAGTAGTTTGCTGCAGTACCACCACATTGTCTGAAACTGAGCACATGACATACCAGACTGATAGATCGTAGGAAAACGCACGTCTTGTGTTGTATAGAGCTCAGGGTGTACTTGATTAGCAAGGATTTCAATCACGGTGCACCAAAAAATAGATTATGAGCTGTATTCCCACTACTTCTTCACTTAGGTGGATCAAAAGTTGTTCATTGTAAAGGTTGTGCGGAATCAACAAGCATTGCTGTGTTTCTCGGGTGATAGTTTTCTTGAAAAATACAATTGCACACATTTGAAATATTCAAAATTTTTAGAGCTTATTATTACATAAATTACGTGCAGTATATATATATCAATACCTGCGTAGAACTGTTGGTGAAGAGCTTAGGCTATCAGTATCAAGTTTCCCCGCATTACCCTAGTTATATATTTAGGTTTTTTTAACTGTTTGCTGAAGCTTGCATAATACAGTTTGTTTACTGCATTGCAGCACATAAAAACATTGAAACTTTTGCAGTTATTAGTACCCGTCGTGAATAGAACTAAAACAGATAACAATCGAGACTTCAAACTTACTGCACAGAAGTTACGCAGGCAACAAAGCGTTGATTCTTGATTGCCCTCGCTCAGCCAAAAGACTGCTGAGTGAGGATACCGGGAGGCTTTTCAAACAGTCGGGAAGTCATTACAAGGACTCCTGCAATGAAGCGTAATTTTAGACGACTTGGCTTTTAATATGTGCTCGTTCTTTATTTCTGTTTAGCATGCACGAGAGCGGAAAGTGTGCTTTATACAGCAAACAGATTTAATTGCGAGTCTCTCGGGGCAGTGTCTTTAACTGAGGCAAGAGATCAGCAAATATAGAGTAGCCGTAGGAACATTTAATTAAAAAGAATAGGCAAGTAGTGCTAATCAGTTGTGTTACATTCAAAAAGAAAAGACGGTATCCCATGGCCATGGGCCCCTGAACATTCTGAATGAAGTACTCTGCTAGGTTCGTATGAACTTTTCCCAATTATGTTTTTATAATTAGGTCATGATTATGAATGACTTATTATTTTCGTTGTAGATTAGAGCGATTGCTGGTGCTTACTTTTTGAAAGATGACACATACTTTTTTTTCGTATGTATTCAGAAGTGTCTCCTAATTGTACACGTGTAAAGAAACAAATGTTGTGCTAGGTAAATTTGTTCTTGTTACTATTGCAGCTCCCCGGTTTCCACCAAAGAATGTACAAGCCATGGCGACAAACACGAGGACAATATCAGTGTCCTTTGACGTAAGCATCGCTCTTGTTCTAAAAGCTCATGTTGTGATGCCTTCACATCCTGATTACGGACACCAAACCCAAATTCTACATTTAAAGTAACGGGAAGTGAAACATTGCCTGCGTCTGTGCATCGACCATATAAGCGGTTCCTCTCAATTTTAAATATAAGATTTAAAAATGGTTACTTCTGTGAAGAAAATTTGTAGCAGCGTGGCGCTGAAATTTAGAAACGCAAAATGCATGTTGAATTTTGTTTTTTTATGTTTTTTTGACCAAGTGTCTACAATGTACTAGAAATTGTGTGTAACGTAGAACCACGAGCCCCATGATCTCATCCTCTTTTTCGGCGCGGCCGTTAGGTAGCACGGAGGTGCAGCTGCAGTGCTTGCATTGATAGCAAATTTTCGCGCAAAATTGTCCTACGATAGCAGTACCTTGCTAATAATACAAAGCAACTTATCTTTTTATGCTACTCTTCATGATGTTTATGTTATATTCGAAGAGAACATACAACTCCGAAACACAGACGCATATGAGACACTGATTAATAAGATATGCAAGCTGCCTTTCGTGCGTCAGTCACGAACACTAAGTCGCACGCATTTTGAATCGGTACTAACTAAACACTAGTTCGTTCTGAGCTGTTACTCACTCCTAAGCGAAGCTCACTGCCATGCATTCTGTTTGTCGCATCACCATGAACACAGAATCCCCGCCGTTCGAGCGTGGGTGACGAGATTGAGGGATTCTACGTGGGGTATCGCGAGCTGTCCAGCTCGGACGCCTTCACCTTCAAGACATTCGAGGCGTCGCCGGCACTACTGTCGGCTCCTGTGAGCCACGACGCCAGCAGTATACACGCTGACGTGAGTGAAACAGTGAGACCTGGGGAGCTGGTACCGCACAGGTTGAGCTACGATCTCGCTGGACTGCGCCGATCCACGGAGTACGTGGTCACGGCTCAGGCGTTCAACACCAAGGGCGCTGGACCCCAGTCCGAAGTCGTCAAAGTGCGAACACTAGACTTCGGTGAGTGACCACCGTCGAGAATATAGGCAACGTTATGTTGTTTTATCTTACTTGATTTATGTTATGCTCCTCTTTAACAGCCTTTTGATTCAGGTAACATTATTTTTTCTCTACTGAACACAAGCGCATATTTTATCAGTGTTCCCAAAGTTCTTATTTTTGGCTATCTGATTCAGTATACTTGTCTTCGAACCATGGTGTGTAAAATTCCTACTAGTGTAGACGGGCTCTAACTTTTGTGTGGTGCTAGTTCACTTTCACGAAAAAAAAAAGCAAGTAACAGAGTGCGCACTTCATCCAGACGAATCGATATACTTATATTGTTGTACTTCTGCCTTAATACCTACATAATTCACTGATCTCTGGTTCTGAATTATTTATACACCACCATATCGCACTTCATAAAACGAAGTGATATTGCCTACTGGACTACGGGTCGCTAAATTGATTGATATGCGTGCTTTAAAGACGTCCCAAAACTACTATATATCTATAACAGACGCTGTAGTGGAGGTCTCGGAAAATTCGGCCACCTGGGGTTTTTTAACGTGCAATTAAATAACGGTTCATTGAAATGGAAGTAGTCATTTGTATAGACCAACGCGACAAAATGAAACGTCCCAAATTAAACGTGCGTGCACGTTGTTTTTCCGTCCACAGGAGCGTGTATATATATATATATATATATATATATATATATATATATATATATATATATATATATATATATATATATACGGAATTACACCGCTATGTCTTTTTGAAATGCAGTACAATGAACGGTTTCAGTTTATATACCAAATATATTCTCACCCTGTCATTCCCACTATGCTTCTTTTATCAAAATCTTCAAAATCACAGAACATCATTCGCCCTTATGCAAAATCTGTAATAAGAGGACATTGTTCAGGCTGACACCCTCTTTCAAGTTTTGAACGACACCAATTAAGTGACAACAGTAGATTAGGCTGCTCACGTTTGCTTACGTTGAGAAATGAGTTACCGCGTTATAAGGTTTTGTTCACACCTAGCTTTATTACATTAGCTAAATTGAACTCTGGGCACTTCTGATTGTCGGTGTGACAAATGAATAAAAAAACGTGGTTAACCTAACTACCATCTGGCACTGACGAGAAACGAAGCGCCAGTAATGACCCTGTAGTGCTTCCACAAAGACCCTTAATCAACCGGATGGTATTGCTTCCAGCTACTCCTTCAGCGCCCACTGGCGGCCTTTCGAAAGCAAGAGCGTTGTTTGGGACACTCTTGCCCGGGAAGCTGTCAATTGCAGAAACGGAAGGAAGAAAAAGCATCATCTTTTATCAGTTTATGGGGCAACTTTTCTCCTCCTCCGAAAGAAAAAAAACGCAAAAACAAGCAATACGGAGGTTGGAGCTTTTTCACACGCCACACCCCGCCGCAACTACGAACTTAGATAGCCGTGTGGGTGTTCGCGATATATACATTTTAGTTGATATTGTTCCGATTTTCGAAATGGCCTCAATAAGCTGCTAAAACGATTATGTAATGCGACTGCGACTTCTGACTTCTCGGTCAGGGGTCGTATTGTTGGGCGCTTCTGAGAACGTCATTGCGTCATCGATGCCATATGATCGATCATTCTTAGTCATTGGTCCAGACTCTGGTCTTTCGGGCGTCTTTAGAGCGCCTTGTCATAGACAGAAAGTGCGTCTTTAATGCATCACTATATCTCGCGCCTGGAAAGAAGTGTCGGTCAATACAGGAGAAGCAGCGTTCCGAGAAAAAAAAACAAAAATAAAAGTATGCCGCATGAACATGGAAACTAAAACACTACAAGTCGTTATTTCACCGCCTTTAGCGGACTGCTACGGTCATTGGGTGACCGTTCAAGAATAGGCCCTCGTTCAAGAAAACCCTCGCTCTGTACACATTGTAGAATGTTCACATATATGTATTTCAACACAAATAATAACCCTAAAAGCCTTTATTGTAATAACGCAGTATTGCGAAAAATCATTTCAGTTAGCTTTAACATACTAGTAAGACAACTGAAAGCATGGATGGAACCCACATTTATGCTTCATTGTTTTACGAAGAGATTCTTGACAGTCCACAGGCATTTTGCTTGACTTAAGCATTGAGATACTAAGCGTACGAATTTCTTTCTCCACAGTCCTAAATAAAAAATGGTGTTCACGCTAATTGGTTTATTATATATTATCACAAACCGGTAGTTCGGATTTCATGAGGGGGGAGGGGGCCGTAGTGTTGCTACAAAGTTTTAAACAAAAAAGCTGAAATAATATGTTTAGAAAAGCTTGAGGAAAATGCAGTCAATGTTCACCGACGGGAGGTCGAAAAGGAAATGTCATGAATATTTACGTCGGTATAATCTGGACGAAACGTCACCGCTGGTCTTTTTTTACTTCTGGTGTTTTCTTCCACATTGAGAGGCCTTTCTCTGTTTTGCATCGTGCAAGTGAACTAGCTAATATGGGTAACTATAGAATACTTATTATTATTGTTGTTCAGAGTTCCTCTTTGACTGTGGAGCTTAAAAATTAATGTCAATATAAATAAAACAAATGGAACTGCAGTATTTGACTCGTGAAGATATATCATCGCAGAATTAGCTTAATCAGCTGTCTTATATCTTAGACTGTCGGAAAAAAGCGTCATGTGCCTAATAGTTGAATGCTTGAGCGAAGAAGTACGTTTGTGGACTGCCGAGAAAGTTTTGTACTTGCTTGCCAAGAACAGCAGGCTTAAGAAACTGTTCAACGTTGAGATCTTACTTTTCGTCTGCTATACGTGTAATTACTAAAGTGTGCTGGCTCAAGAAAAAGATTTTTGTGCTACACTGTGCCATAACTTCAAGACAAAACTTCGAGGACCCTTCACCTTCAAGAGTAGAACACAATAGCGTCAGGTCGGGGCCAATCCGTGTCGCCATGTCAACAGCTAGCCTGCCTTTGGTTCTTAACGCATGCCTCAACCTTGCCTTACGAAAATGAATGACAGTGTGCATTACATTGGCTCTTTCAAACTATCCTACAATTCCAACTGCAAGTGCAGTTTTGTGCCCAGTACGCCGTAATTTTTCTTTTACGAATAACCGGAGGGCCCACAATTCTGTAACGCAACATGCGAACCTACGCAGCTGCCCAGTCTTCTGTGTTTTTCCAGCTGATGGTAACTCAATTTGCCTCAGCGCTACTAAATTGTTGGGCCTTTAAAAGACCCGCACGCTGCAGAATTTACATGTTTTGACGCCTGGCGCAATTCTGCGCTTCTGGTATACGCAATACTATCTGCGCGGTAAGGAAAGTTGTTCCACTACATGACATTCACATCGTGCTTTTTTTTTTCGAAGCAGTTCTAAGGGATGGAGTGGCTTAGTGGTAGAACACATGCTTGCCACGCAGACGGCCTGCTTTTGATTGTCAATCAAATGGAAGATTTTATTTTTAGTTATTTGCTTCTTCCTCCATTGCGATGTCAGTTATGGATAAGATTATGATTCTTTGTTCACCATCAACTACGCCAGCCCCCGAATTTCTGCAAAGTGAGCTATTTGACGTATGAGCGTAAAAAAAAACATAAAAGGTGAATGCTTTATAAGAAACCTGACGCTGCTTGGGTCGATAATTTCGTACAGTGGAAAAAGCAACAACAGGCAAATGAGCCACTAATCTACCATAATATGAGGTATCATTTGAGAAAACGCCGATAGCACTAAGTAAATATTGCAGCACTGTAGCATTGTGATAATAGTTTGTGCACACGTTTGCTTTTTCCAGAGGCTTCGAAAATGTGTTTTAACGCATAGGATACCAAGTAGCTGTATTTCAACCTCTAAAATATCATTTAACGCACAAGTCCCTGAACTGATTTCTCATTACTCACCATCTCATATGTAGCCTCGTCTCTATAAGGTATTTTTCATGTTTACTGCAGGGATTGCACCTACGGACGCAACTTGCGTTTGACTCTTGATACCTCAGAAAAAAAAATTTAAATATAGAATATTAATGACGGGAAATATTAATAAACTCCACTTTCAGAACTACAATGTCACTAGTTTAACAATCATAAGTTCATTATTAGCGGAATAAATTAGGTCGAAGTTTTATTTCTAAATTTGGCGATAAGGTCTTCGTGCGTGACGTCATGAATAACAAAACCGATTATCGCGATTCCCCGACATTGGCTCATTGAACTTTTATGAAAGTTCGTATGCAAGGTCTGGGCTGCCGCATATCACAATACATTTCATTTTTACCAAATATGTAAGACTACGTAACACTACGTAAATCCTATTACGTAGTGTCTACGTGAGACCTTACGTTGACACTACGTGAAACCTATCAGATGTCGTCAATGTCTGTGACATCGTGGTGTTTAGTGCGGAAATCTCCAGGTGGCACGTCCAACCGAACTTGCTTTTCACGCGTTTTTTCGCTTACCAGGCGTAATTGTCGCGGTAGCAGCGGTGTTTTAGAAATTGTGAATTTTAGCTTTAGTAATATGCGAAAATCGTTTTTTTTAATGCGGTGTACCATTAAATGACTGCAAATGTCAAATGTGGCTGCTATATTAATTCGGTCTTGTTTTTATATATCACTCTCCCTCCTCTATTCCTAATCTTTTTTTTTCATCTTCACGTCTTCGCAGACCCACCGAGTGCTCCACATTTGCGAGTAGGTGGCACAACAGCCCGGTCTGTGTCTGTCAACTGGGAAAACGAGCATCATCAAGAGATCCCCATCACAGGTAATAAAAAATACTATCTCATTTTTGTGTTCTCTATTCCTTGCCTATCATAACTTCAACGTATCCTGTGAGAGTTTCTCTGTTTGAATACTATGGCAGTTTTGTCTTCATTTCTTGACTGGGTAGGCTTTCTAGATAAAAAAAAGAAGTTATCTCTAGCGTCTGTCACACATGTCCCGTTTATCAGGGAGGCGATCGCCGGGCTAATTCCAAGAGCCGAAGTATCGGCCCCCCGAACCGCACCACGAAAGCGTGGACAATTTAGAAGTGGTCCTTATTGGTGCGCCAGCGGACGCCGGCTGTGGCCCAAAGAACAAGACAGAGCCGAGAGTTGATAAACAAACAAATTATATTCTCAATAATGGCAGATCGAAAATAATACACTAAAATGCACACTCCACAATAGTTACATACAATACGTCACCAATCAGACAACGTACTACACAGTACAATCAGCCACACTCAAAACAACTGACACAGACAACAATACGCACTACAATGCAGTCGCATGCATTGAACAACCAAGACACTTAAGGACTAAAGAGATAGAAAACCTATTCAGTCCAAAGTCCTTGGAACAAAAGTCTGAATGATACTCTTCCGAGAATCACTCACTCAAAGTCCAGCGTTGTTGTCGTTCCGTAGTTCTCGAAGTTTCTCTTCCAGGAAACCTCACGTCCTCAAATGGCCACTCTCCAAGCTTCAAACTTCTTCGCCGGAAATCCGTCGGCTTCACACACGCAGCTGTTGCCCGCGTCTTCGCTCGATAGCGGTAAACCCACGCTCTTGCCTGTAGCTCGAGCCGTCCCTACGGACCAAAAACTTCGCCGACTACACGGCGGACTCTCTACGCACTCTGGCGCTCACTTCCGTCTCCTCCTGATTTCTCGTCTCGGCTGCTCGGTTAAATACCTTGCGCGCGACTTTCCAGATGTTTCTCGTCATTTCGTCGGCGCGATACGCAGCGAAGGCTGGGGAGAGGCACGAGACGGTTCGACTGCCCTCTCCGGAGGATGATTCACTCGGTCTGACCCCGCCTCCTTCGTTCTAGAAAAATCGCGGTCTTGCTGGGCCGCCGATGTGGGGTGAGGAGGATCGTCTGCGAAGCCGTGCTTCTGCAGGGAGAGCGCGCGCCCGGGAGCCCTGGATGTTTGCTTTCTTTTTTTTTTCTTTTTTACCTCGCGGCGTTTCTGCCGCCCGTTGTCGCAAGGATTTGGCGGCGCGCTCTTTTTTTTTAGCGCTCGTTCTGTGACACTGCCCCCACTTTAAGAATATTATCTCATAATATTCAACACCACACAAACGAGCGCGAGAAGTCACCACACACTCTCACAGACTGTAACACCATCAGTCACTCATGACACTTCACATTCACAATAGATCACTTAATACAATCGTACATTGTAGTTCAATTTCACAACACATGAAATATAGCCACAGGTACATGCCTACAACACTTCATCACACATTCCTAACAATACAAACGTACAAGGTTCTGTCGATACAACAATTATACAACACTATACATCACATCATCGCACAGAACACTGACTCGCTCGACATACACTTGAGACACAGGATAACGAGAACATTAACACAACATATGGCACTCAGCACTGCCCAACACATTCAGATTCGACCTCAGCACTTATCCTGAGTACTTCGAGCAGTGCTTGCGCCCCTTTTTGCGGTGCTCGCTCGATCTTTTCTTGTGTTTCCACGTTCTTTTTCGGCGAGCCCTTTCCAACGACGATATCTGCGGCGTCGTCTCAGCCATCGTTGTCTCTTCCGACACCGTTAACGCGTCATTACATTCGACGGGTCCTGTCTGTTTATTTACCCGCTTGATAATGCCTCTACATTTTGCCCGGCTGGCCAACTCCGTCTCCTTTACACTGTCAGTCGGTTGAGGTCGTGCCGACGTACGTCCAGTTGCTCGGCCTGTGAACTTATTCGACACGATCGTCTTCTCCTTCGCTGTCTCTTGCGCCGCAGCTTCACCTTGGGCTCTAGTGAGACCCGTCACGGGATGCTCCTCCACTGTATCTCGCGGCCGCTCTGTTGGCGAGGGCTCTATCTTCGGGTCTTCTCCCAAACATTCGGGATCATTCGGCCCTCGCGCCCCATCGATGTTTCCGATGACAAGGTCGTAAAGGGGGGTCGTCATACACAGAGCGGTTACTTTCCCGCTGAAGTACGGAGTTTCCACCTCAATCTCTGCTTCGGGAAGTATTCGAACTGTACGGTCAATTAGGCAAACCGGCATCGTTCTGCCTGTCAACTCACTTTCCCGTACCAAATTTCTCCTCACGATAACCGTGGAGCTACCGGTGTCTCTTAGAACCGTAATCTTCTTGCCTGCAATCTTTCCAGGAAGCGTTGGCATTCCCTTCGTAACACCGGTTGACTGTTTTGACATTACAGCACCAACAATAGGAATTTTCTCCCCATTTTTCAATTCTACGAATCCGTCGGTGACGGCATTATTATCGGATTTCGGTGCTGCTTGCACACAGGATACCTGGTGAGTTTGACTCACTCCGTTTCGACATGCATCTGCTTTGTGCCCAGTCTGACCACACTTGAAATATTTTACAACCGTAGGGCTCGTAAAGATCGTTCGACAGTTTTTCGCGCGATGACCCACTCGGTTGCACAGAAAACATCGCGGAATGCTCTCTGGTGCACGCTTCTTTTCTTCGGGAGCCAATTTCTTCGAATCATCGGGACAATCCTTCTTGACCTTGGCCAAATTAGTTCCACCTTGCGCTTCCAAGAATTGATCAGCCAATTCAAGCATTCCTTCAAGTGACTCAGCCTTCCTCTCTTTCAAATACAGCGACAGGCTTGGGTGGCAACTAGTAAGAAATTGTTCTCTAATTAGGAGCTCTCTAAGTTCATTGTACTCCTGGGCTGTCCCTGAAAGTTCAATCCATCTGTCGAAATAATGGCAAAGTCGGGCGGCATACTGCGTAGCCGTTTCACCATCAGCTGGCTTTCCTGTCCGAAACCTGTCCCGGAATCCTTCCACAGTGAATCTAAATCGCTTCAACAAAGCCGCTTTCACCTTTGCGTAGTTGGCTGCATCGGTCGGCGTCAGCCTACCGTACACACTGAGCGCTTCACCACTCAAGCAAGTACTCAAAGCAGTTGCCCATTGCTGTTCCGGCCAATTCTGGCTCCTCGCAATCGTCTCAAATCTGTGGAGGTACGCGTCTAGGTCGTCCTTCCTTTCATCAAACGCTACGAGCAGCTTGCTTGGGTTCAAGCGGAAACCGTGATCTTCCCGTTCGCTGCTTTCAACTCTAGCTTGGACGGGAGTTTCGCTTCGCTGTTGTAAACGGAGCCGCTCGAGTTCTATCTCGTGCTGACGCTGCCGTTCCCTTTCCTCTCTTTCTTCTTTCGCCCTCTCAGTTGCCAGTCTTTCTTTCTCCAGCTCCAACTTCAATTGTAGTTCTCTTTCTTCTTTCAGCTGTCGCTCCTTTGCCTCTCTTTCTTCCTTCAGCTGTCGCTCCCTCGCTTCTCTTTCTTCTCTCGCCCTTTTGGCTGCCAACTTCTCTCTCTCCAACTCCAACTTCAATTGCTGCTCTCTTTCTTCCCTCAGCTGTCGCTCCTTTGCCTCTCTTTCTTCTTTCACCCTTTCAGCTGCCAACCTCTCTCGTTCCAACTCAGCTGCTTTTTCTTCCTTGGCCCTCTCTGCTGCCAACCTCTCTCTCTCCAACTCAGCTTCTTTTTCCGCTTTGGCTCTTTCGACCACCAACCTCTCTCTCTCCACCGCCTCTTTCTCCTTCTGGCTTACCCATTTCCGTAGTTCGGCGCCGGAAAGACCCATCTTCTCACCAAGCGCAACTAACTTTTCGAGATCCATTGTGTCTCGCAACTCGCAAATAAAACCTTGCCGCGTGCAAAAAGTATCTGCCTCAATCAGTCTATCGGAACACTCTCCTGCACTCGTTAACGAGAACACTGAACAACACACAAAATCGTTCCGATAGCACTATCAACAACTCGATGCTCTTTCTCACTACTTTGGACACACTGTGCACCAAAAGGTCCTGTCGCGGACGCCAGATTAATTGTCACACATGTCCCGTTTATTAGGGAGGCGATCGCCGGGCTAATTCCAAGAGCCGAAGTATCGGCCCCCCGAACCGCACCACGAAAGCGTGGACAATTTAGAAGTGGTCCTTATTGGTGCGCCAGCGGACGCCGGCTGTGGCCCAAAGAACAAGACAGAGCCGAGAGTTGATAAACAAACAAATTATATTCTCAATAATGGCAGATCGAAAATAATACACAAAAATGCACACTCCACAATAGTTACATACAATACGTCACCAATCAGACAACGTACTACACAGTACAATCAGCCACACTCAAAACAACTGACACAGACAACAATACGCACTACAATGCAGTCGCATGCATTGAACAACCAAGACACTTAAGGACTAAAGAGATAGAAAACCTATTCAGTCCAAAGTCCTTGGAACAAAAGTCTGAATGATACTCTTCCGAGAATCACTCACTTAAAGTCCAGCGTTGTTGTCGTTCCGTAGTTCTCGAAGTTTCTCTTCCAGGAAACCTCACGTCCTCAAATGGCCACTCTCCAAGCTTCAAACTTCTTCGCCGGAAATCCGTCGGCTTCACACACGCAGCTGTTGCCCGCGTCTTCGCTCGATAGCGGTAAACCCACGCTCTTGCCTGTAGCTCGAGCCGTCCCTACGGACCAAAAACTTCGCCGACTACACGGCGGACTCTCTACGCACTCTGGCGCTCACTTCCGTCTCCTCCTGATTTCTCGTCTCGGCTGCTCGGTTAAATACCTTGCGCGCGACTTTCCAGATGTTTCTCGTCATTTCGTCGGCGCGATACGCAGCGAAGGCTGGGGAGAGGCACGAGACGGTTCGACTGCCCTCTCCGGAGGATGATTCACTCGGTCTGACCCCGCCTCCTTCGTTCTAGAAAAATCGCGGTCTTGCTGGGCCGCCGATGTGGGGTGAGGAGGATCGTCTGCGAAGCCGTGCTTCTGCGGGGAGAGCGCGCGCCCGGGAGCCCTGGATGTTTGCTTTCTTTTTTTTTCTTTTTTACCTCGCGGCGTTTCTGCCGCCCGTTGTCGCAAGGATTTGGCGGCGCGCTCTTTTTTTTAGCGCTCGTTCTGTGACAGCGTCGTCATACTCTTAAGAGTTCCATTATTGCTAGACTGCCACCAGTTATTTAGGTTAAGCTTTTTGGTATGCTCTATCAGCAGTAGGATTATCTGACACCACTCCCATAATAACACCAACGTCGCCTATTCATGCTTTGATTAAAAACAGCACTGTCTTTGTTTTTGTTGATATTGCTTAAGGTTTTGGCGCATTATAATGTACCGGTTGTTCTTTAACTACTGAATGGGTCGATTGTACAACGGTGTGAAGTTAGTAATTACGCACGAAATAATGATCTGACTATAACCCCACAACAAAACAAAACGCTTGTACGTACAACACTTAGGGTAAAGAAGACCATCGTACTGTATAAGAATGTTCCCCCCTCCCTAAAGAAACAATAATGTCTCTAGACAAGAAGGGGTGACAAGTACATTCAGTTGGTGACAAGTACATAACGTAGGTGTATTTCACGTCTGATTGATTTACTTGTGGGGTTTAATATCCCAAAACGACCATATGAATATGAGAGACCCCGTAGTGGAGTACTCCGGAAACTTCGACCACCTGGGGTTCTTTAACGTGCACCCGAATCTGAGTACACGGGTTTACAACATTGCCGCCTCCATCGGAAATGCAGCCACCACAGCCGGGATTTGATCCCGCAACCTGCGGGTCAACAGCCGAGTACCTTAGCCACTAGTCCCCCGTGTCGGGAACGTATTTCACGTCTGGACCCTTTAAGGAACAATAACATGATCACTCCGCAACTTGTGGTTCCCCGCGAAAACTAGAAGTAGAATGTATGTTATGCCTATAAAAATATAGAAAGCGGGCCGCAAAAATTATTCAGTCCAGAACCCCAAGCCCCAGACTTCACAGGCAGTAAACCTCGCCAATCGCCAGAGACTGCCATTCTACCATGGCACGTGTGGCGTGATAAACAGCAAGGAGTAGAGCCGTTATCTTCTACCAAAGTTTCATCTTTTGAAAATCATTTAGCTTCGTCGTGGAGGTGCAGTGGTTATGGCAATCAACTGCCTACCCGAAGGTAGCAGGATTGAACTCCGGCTAAAGAGGCTGCATTTTCAATGGAGGCGAAAATGTTTGTGGCCCGCGTGCTTGGACTTGAGAGCACGCCAAATAACCTCAGGTAGTCTAAAATTACAGAGCACCCCACTAAGGCGTTTCTCAAGTTTACTGCGGAGTGGGTCGCAAAACAATATTGTTTGTCGTAATGCATATGCTCGCACAGCTGGCTGCTTGGTACGCCACGGGTCATCAGTGCGCCAGTGTTGCTGGACTCTCAGGCTATTTACGTGTTTATTAAACTATTAAACTATAAAAATAAGTGTTCTACCAAGTGCTCCTAAATTTTGCCCGCTTGTTTGGGAGTGCACAAGGATCAACCCACACAACACACGTCTTGATAGAGAACTGGGTGCTATGGCCCTTCAAAGGTCGTCCCCTTTGGTTGGCAAAAGAAAGCATATGCATAGTTATCCCAATTTCGAACGCCAGTGCTCACTACTCAATAGATTTTCTTCACACTCCTCGAGTGTAGATTTTTGAAAAAAAATCTGAGTTTTGCTTCATTCTGCTGGGCATCGCGATTTAAAACAATACCTTATCTGAGGAATGGGCAGTGATTAGAAAATATTTGAATAACTCGTTGCTCTTCATGTTGCGCAGGCTACTCGCTTTACTATAGGTCAGAATCTGGTGGCGAATGGCACGAGGTGTCCGTGCCACCCGATCGACGGGCCTTCACGTTGTCAGACCTGCGTTGCGGCACGGAGTACCTGGTCTACATCAAAGCTGCTAACCGTGCGGGAAAGGGGCCACAAGGAGAGACGCTCAGCGTGCGGACCAACGGAGGACGTGAGTTCATTTCACGGCTCGTGAGAAGTACTCGTCTCTATCGTAAGGTCTAGGACAAGGGAGATTAGAAATCACACATGTATGAAAATTATGTTTTGTGATATCAATAACGTCGTTTTTTAATAATCGCAAATTAAACGCGCACGTCGAGATTATATCAAGAGCTTCCGAATCGTATGATTTGCTCAAACTGAAACAACGTTGCCTTGTTCGTGCACGAGGGTTTTAGATGGAGGCAATAAATTTTCCCTCAAACAAGCACGCTATTGAAGTACCATCTGATTCAGACTTGTTTGAAGCAGATCTGCTAGCTGTGGACGCTGATGCTGTGCGTTGCTCATGTCTCGCGGCAGATACAGAATTCCGTCAATGTTTTGATCAAAGCTCGCTAGAACCTGGTATGTGACATGGCCACGCATCGTATAACGTAGCGTCGGTCTTTACCTATTTGTGCAAGTGACAATGAGTGAATCAAACAAAGAACAAACACAGCAGCGCAATTAAAAAAGATTGTAAGATTGATTAAGCGATTCACTTATAGATAGTCATGTATTAGGATCTGCAATAGTACGGCTTCTGTGGGCAAACCATATTTATCGCGCAATTATCGCATACATAGATCTTGTTTTATTGCCTGATGTCAAAGGTCGGCTGACTGCTTGTTTGTCGACTCGTGTAGTCTAGGCAGACATTCCAGCAGTTTCTTTTTTATGCATTTCAACCAAGTGCATTTGCGTTTGCTCACTTTATAGAGAGAGTCGAAGATGAGAAATTGGCCCCCGTATTTGCATGTTCGACTGCAAATGTTCTTGAAAGACGGCAGTCTTCTACCTGAGGAGAATGAACAAAACATTTATTTGATGTTTTGCTCAAGAAAATCTGTTAATGGTATTCTTGGGGCATTGCGTGAGACTTGAGTGCCATCTGGTGGTAATCTCAGCAAACGAAAGGTTGACCTCCAATTTAGCAAGCGCGCGGTATGCGCGATTATTATCGTAAGCCGTAAATACTAGATTGCAAGGTAGGTGAGAGCACTGTACCGTCTTAGCAAAGCGCGGAAATCTCGTCTTTTCGTGCACAGCGTCGCAGTGTCAGCGCAGCATAAAAAAAAACGCTGCAATCCTTATAATTACTTATTCATGCCATTTCGAGTGTAAAGAAACACGCCATAAAATAACGACGAATTGACATTTTGCTTAAGCGCAATGTTTGCTTTTTAATTGATAATAACACAAGTAGTAACGCAAGAACCAGATCAATATTGGTGGGCGCTGCAGATATGGTTGAACTCTAGCCGTTCTGTTTAACACACAGACAAGTCGACCGACAGAAACAGGAAGATAGACAGACCAAAACTTTTGCGTAGAGGTATCCCAAGGAAGACTATTGTCTTTAAAACTTATTGAACAGAATCCGGGAATGAAAGTTCACTACTACGGCGAAAAAAAAACGATATGCTCTTTGTGGTATCCAATGATCATATAAAAACACTTTTGTTTTTAGAATGTCTACGATTTTTGTCACAGATCATTGTCACAAACTTTTCTTTCGCGCTAATTTTACTGATGCGCTTTAACATTTTCGTTTGTATCTTTGCAATATTAAAAAAGCTCTATTTCCCGTATAGGTCCGGTGGAGCCTGACGCAAACCGTCTGTTCGAAGTAAACACGACGTTTGTGGTGCTCCATTTGGATGCATGGGAGAGTGGTGGGTGCCCAGTGTCCTACTTCGTGGTCCAGTACCGGCCAGATACGCGCGCACCTTCTCCGCCTCATTCGTCATCCGAGTGGACGCTCCACTCGAACAACGTAGTGCCGCAGCAGCAACTCGTTCAGCTCGCAGACTTGACGCCAGGCACGTGGTACACGCTGCTGATGTCTGCACACAACGACGCTGGTTCGACTGAGGTGGAGCTGAGCTTCGCCACACTAACGCTCGCAGGAGGTAAGCTTACTTGATCGAAATGCCCATTTCCTTAAGGTACTGCCTACGAGGACGACTGTTTAGCTTTGTTTGACAATGAGGGTATAGTATGCCAAAATTACAGAGGAACTTTTTGAGCACGCCTTTTTCGGTAAAATTGAAAGATGAGGCTGAATTCAATGTTTTCTTTAAACGGATTTCTTTAAGTGTCTGGTCGGCTTCACTGACCAGATGGTATTACGATTGATTTGCAGTGGAGTGCTGCGATTGGACGAAGCTTTGCATTGTAAAAAAAATTCAAGCGTAAGAGCTTTAGTGAGCAGAAACTCTGTTCCGCTGTCTAGAAACGGAATTAAGTTGTGAATAGGCCGTGTGACGACGTCATTTGTGGCGCTCTTTTTTTTTCGCAATGCGTATGCTCAACAAAACACGTTTCTCGACAAAGGTGTTG